>NW_026895438.1:0-157775 GCF_033153095.1 Gastrolobium bilobum
ATAGTGTATATTACTGACACCGCTTGTATTGAGAATACAAGGTTGGATAGGAGAAGCTTTCATAGTTTGTTTGATATGTTGAAAACTATTGGGATGCTTCAATCGACGAGGCACATGGGGGTAGAAGAGCAGGTTGCAATCTTCCTTCATATTTTGGCTCATGATGTGAAGAATCGAGTTATTAAAAGACAGTTTATGAGGTCAGGTGAGACAATAAGTAGACAATTCAACAAGCTGTTGCTGTCTGTTTTAAGGTGTCACACCGTACTGCTTAAACGGTCTGATCCCATCCTACAAAACTCAACTGTTGATAGATGGAAGTGGTTCAAGGTACTTGTAAAAATTTACACTATATTTTCCGCATAATTCACAAAGGTCATTCTCTCTTTTATATTGACTTGTTTTATTTGTTTGTTTTGTTGGGTTGATAGAATTGCCTTGGAGCTTTGGGCGGGACGCACATCATGGTTAATCCCTTACAAGCTGATAAGGCAAGATACTGCAGTAGGAAGGGTGAAATTGCGATAAACGTTTTGGGTGTCTGCTCGCAGGATTGCCAATTTATTTATGTGTTGCCTGGATGGGAGGGATCAGCTGCGGATTCAAATGTGCTCAGAGACGCTATCTCTCGTGGAAATGGGTTAAGGGTCCCGAAAGGTAACTACAGAACATCACACACATTCTTCGCAGAGAGACATATCATTTATACTACAGTCCCACAGTGTTCCTCACAAATAATTGCTGTTGTCGTAGGCTTCTATTATTTGGCCGATGCCGGTTATATGAATGGGGAAAGATTCCTAACACCTTATAGAGGGCAAAGATACAATCTGAGTGAGTGGAGACATGTGGCACAGCCAACGACACCGCAAGAACTTTTTAACATGAAACACTCCCAGGCTAGGAATGTGATTGAAAGATGCTTTGGGTTGTTGAAGGGTCGTTGGGCCATTGTCAGGTCAAAGTCTTTTTATCCGGTGAAAACGCAGTGCCGCATAATCACTGCTTGCTGCCTGCTTCATAATCATATTAGGAATGAGATGCCTATTGACCCTTTAGAGGATAATACTGTGTACATGGCTGAAGCTGCAGACAACTTCGAAGGACAGAACTTGATAACTCATGTTGAGTCATCAAATGCTTGGACAAGGTGGAGGGATGATTTGGCCCAACAGATGTTTGATACATGGAGGAATGGTGTTTGATTTGGTTTAGGACTTTGTGTGATTTATAATGTTGTTGTGTTTTGGTTACATCGACTTAGTTTCATTTCATAACATTTGTGTGATTGTACTGAACTATTTCTTTTTCTATGTGAGGCTATGTAATAGATACTATATATGTCAGTTTGGTACTGTTGATTTATGCAATCTGTTTGTAACTGATTGTCTATTGATTATAGTATACAAACAACATTTTTTTCTTAACACCTTATGCAGATGGCTGAAAAGGATTCCCAATCGAGCAAGCGGATTAATCACATATGGACATCAGAAGAGGCCAGGGTGCTTGTTGATTGTCTTGTTGAGTCCGGTTTAGCATGGAAGGGTGAGAATGGTTTCAGGCCCGGATTTCCCAATCACTTAGAGAAGCTGATGCATGCTAAAATTCCTGGATGTACACTTAAGGGCACTCCACACATTACGTCTAGAATCAAGCTCCTAAAGAAGCACTACAATGCCATTGCTGAGATGATGGGGCCGAATGGGGGAAGTGGTTTCGGGTGGAATGATAGGGACAAAATGATTGACGTGGAGAAGCAAATTTACATGGACTGGATTAAGGTAAAACTCATTATTGTGAACAGAAAAATTATCATATTGTATTGCATTTTCTTTGTTATAATTTACTGTTCTAATGACACACTGAATTGTATTATCCTTGCAGACTCACCCTAATGCCAAGGGTCTCTACAAAAAACCATTTCCATACTATGACGCATTGGGACCGATTTTTGGAAAGGACATGACAAATGGAGAGCATGCCGAGGGTCCAGAGGATGCAGTCACAATATGGACAATGAGGCAATTGGTATGGCTGAAAGTGGGACTGCCGTGGAAGAAATTTATGATCTATTTGAAGACAACACAATCTCACCGAATTGGGAACCTCCACTCCCTGACACTGCAACTGAAGAAGCCACACAAACTTCTCCTGTGTCAATTTCTGTTGCAAAAAAGGGTAAGAAGAGAGGAAGGAATGAGGAAGCTTTGGCTAGTGAGGTATCTGTTGCAATTAAAGATCTTGGTAATGATTCTAAAACTACAAATGAAAAAATTGACAGGTTGGTTACATGCTTTGGACACCAAGGTGAGGGTTCAAGCAAAAAAACTTCTGTTGTCAAAGAATTGAAGCATTTTGAAATATTGACAGTTGAACAGAGGGTTAACCTTGCCATGATTATGCATAAGGATCCCACTATATTGGAAATTTTTTTGGAAGGTGGTGAAGAAGAAAAACAGTTTGTGGTGGCATCCTTATTGAGTAAAGGGTGAGAGTGTGAGTACTTCACTTTTTTGAGAACCCCTGGTTATATGGGTTGTGTTCACTACTTTTGAATGTCATTTACTATCTATGTCTGTTTCATGAAACATCTAGGCTGCTGCCACATGTTTTATAAGTCAGCCACATTATGCATATTTTGAAGACCTCTAATAGAAGACAGATGCTTTCATGAAATGGGTTTTTTGAGATTAACCTTGCAATGTTAACGAAACAGATTTAAGCCTGCAATGGTGTTTATATATGGTTTAGCAGGTATGTATTTATTAAATGGTGGGGCATGTGTGATATATATTTCACAGTCATTTATACATGTTGATAAAAATTTCATGGTTTGTGATTTGTGTAAAGCATAACAGGTGTTGAACTATGCTGGCATGCTCAAGCTTACGTACTTAGGGAGATGCTGCAAGATTCAAGTTTGTGAAGGTTAAGCAAAGGTTCATCATGTGAAAGATTGCTGAGGACATGATGATTTGGTTTTATATTGTATATATTGTTTTGTACAGATGTATATGTCCTAAAGTACTTCTTTCAGTGAGGCCTTTAGGCAGGTTACATGGTTTCTGGAATTCGGTTATTTTGTCCCATTTCATGTATTTAAAGAAGCTTTAGTTGCTATACATGAAATGGGACAAAATAACCGAAGTGTCCATCACGGTTATTGTGTGATGTAGATGTAGTGGTGGTTGTTGTGTCCATCACGGTTTTGGTGACTGCAGAAGTGTCTTCTTCGTCCATGACGAATTCCTTACCTTGCTGCAGATTGAATGACTAATTTGAATGAAAAAGAAAAATAGATAGTGACAGAGAGAAAGAGAGGACAACGTGTGTGGACTTGGGAGTTTGGAGGAGCAGAATCGTAACAAACGACAAATAAGATATGTTTGTTGGCGTGGCGGGCTTGTGGCCTTGGTTCGACGCATGCAGATAATAGAGTGTGACTTTTTTTATAAAGTGTGTCTTTTACTAGTTTGGCAGCCGTATTTTAAGCTTTAATTTGGTATCATCTTTTTCTAGTTAGCCCCGCCTTTAAAGAAATACAGTTCATTACAGGTGTACTGTTGAAATTGTTATAGAATTCAAATGATTTGTATAACAGGTTGGGTATAAAGATATGTTCTTTTTCACTATTAAATAGATATAACTATTTATAAATGAATAGATAAGATTTTTTTATGGTGACATCATTTATCGTGATCAGTCTGGTTTATAAATAAGGAAGGAAATCAGAATAAAATGTGGAATTTTTTTTATTTATCTCCTATACTGAAACTCTGTCAAAATAAATTTTGAAATCTTTTGCATTCATTCTGTGCAATAGTTGCGTCCGTCATTGTTGTTTGTTCGAGAGTGCCATAAACAAACAAAGATAATCTATTTTATTTTGGGAAACAATTATTCATGAATCTTGGACATAATAAAAAGGGCAAAATTGTTTTATGAACACAATGACAACTGAACTTGGATTTTTTCTTATTGCATTCATATATTTTTGTACAGTAGTCTTTAATCATGTGTTATTATATGTTTCAATTTCTTGTGTATTATTTTATTAAACTGTGTGTAGTATAGAAGTGATTTCTCTCACACATATTATCTCCTCTCAATGATTTTAACATCATTCCTACATGCGAAATGATTTAAAAATTTAATATCTTAACTGTTAAGGTTTTGAGTTAAAATTTGTTGGATTTTTTATTTAACCAATTGTTAATAGCCTCTTCTATTTGAGCTCCCCATCAATTACCTAACAATTAAAATTATTCATGGGTGATTCCAAATAATGTCGGACTTAATTATTTATTATTCACACTTGAACTTTCATACCTTAAAAATAAAAATTTACTATTTTTTATGTCATTGAAGTAAACAAGTAGAGTATGACAACATAACTGGTTAAATTTTGTTTAGGTAGTTCCTTGTGAGCTCTCAAGCCCGCACTTTTTTTTCCATCTGTTCACTTCCCTCGCATATTTGTCATGAGCAGAAACATAGGTACTATTTAAAGTTATCACAGTATGCACAAATATATTGTTCATTAAGGTGGCTTCCTATAACTATTATTGTAAAGAACTTTGAGATACATCACTCCAAAAGTTAGCTCAAAAAGTGGGAGTGCTCAAGGCCTTATAAACTCGACATTAGTTGCACACACACAACCACAACCAATGTGAGACTATATATCTCAACACGCCCCCTCACGCAAGAGCCCTTTGGGCTTGAAGCGTGGAAATTGCACAGGCCTAATTTTTGGTTTACCTTTTGTGCTTTTTATTTTTATTTCCACTTGAAAGCGGGAGGCGGTGAGAATCAAGCTCTGATACCATGTAAAGAACCTTGGGATACACCACCCCAAAAGCTAGCTCAAAGGGTGGGAGTGTCCAAGGCCTTATAAACTCCACATTAGTTGCACACACAACCAATGTGGGACTATATATCTCAACATTCAGAAGGCCACCCTTCTAGTTACCTACAAGATGATTCACGGATCATATATTGATTGGGTTTATTTTTTCTAAAGTTACTTTATATAACTTTATCTAATGTTCATCGAAACGACGTCGTTTTGGGTCGGAAATCATGGTAATTTTGTAATTTTAATTTATTTTAGGGATATAATAGTCTTTATCATTCTAATTTTTTAATTTTTCAACCCAAAACGACGTCATTTCGATGAACATCAGACAAAATTGATAAAGTAACATCAAATTTTTTTTCCCATATTGATTTATCAAAATGCCTCAATTTTGAGAAAACAATAGAATAGGGTGGAGAGAGGCTCAAATTGCAAGATGTTATAACTTCAAAGGGGTATATTGTAATATATGATAGTTTAAGGAATTAAACCGCATTACATGCCATAGCCACAATTTAAAGGGTTATTCATTTTCCAAAAACTCATATGAAATTAGTAAGTTGTTACTTATAATTTGATTTTAATTCAAATTATTTACAGTTTAAAATTATTTAAAAAGATTACATAACTTTCAAATAATGTGAAATGATTACTATTTACTCTCTATAATTTCATAAAAAATGGTTACAACATTTTTCCATTATAAATATGGAACAAATCAAGTTAATAGGAATTGTTTTACATTATAATTATCAAATGAATAATTTGTCAAAAGTTAAATGTGCAGATCACGGAATGCATATTACATGCCAGCAAATTTTTTACAAAGGCAGTCATTGTATATATTGATCTAAAATTACTCTTTTTATTGGGATCTATGCATCAAATGGTAGAGGAATGTTATATGTATAATTTTTTTTTTTACAAAGTTATTTATATACTAAGGATAATTTATATACTACCTTTAGTGTATAGTTAAATTTGTATATATACTGCCTTTAGTATATAGTTAAATTTGTATATATACTGCCTTTAGTATATAGTTAAATTTGTATATATACTAAGAGTAGGGCAAAAAAATTAATTTATTACTTTTTTAATAAAAAATTACGAATAAATTGTCGTTTTGCAAAAAATTACGAATCTATAGCATCCAAACACGCCCTCATGGGGCGTGTTCTGATGGAGAGAGACACGCCCACGAGGGGCGTGAGCTTGTGAAGAAAACACGCCCAAAGAAGGGCGTGTGCGGTCACGCCTAATATAAGGCGTGTTCAGTGGGTAGACACGCCTAATTATGGGCGTGAGTGACTAAACTGACTGCTATTTAAACACCCACCCCCCTACACACTCTTCACCATTCTGTCATTCTTATGCTAAACTCTCTCACATAGTTTGCACTTGTTTACTCATATTTTGTTTTATCTTTTAAAATTTTGATTTTAAAAATGAGTGCGAATTCTGATACTATTCGTGTTGTTCTATATTTTAACGGTAGGAAAGAAGAAGGTCGTCGTGGTGTTATTTTTGTAGGGGAGAAAAGGCCATCACGTATTAAACGAAACTCAACGGTTGCTGAGCTGCATCAGAAAATACGTCAAAAATTATGTCTTCAAGACAACCAATTGATCACTCTTGTCACGGCAAGGTTATGGCAATGTGAACAATACATTAGCCTGCAAGTGGTCGATGACGAAGACATCGATATGGTAATGGAAGAGTTCTTGAACCAGTGTAGAAAGGATTTCTTAGAGTTGTATGTGGATACTACAACCGCAGAGGAAGTTGTCATACCAATGAGGTCAGTTAGGTCTACTTCTCCTCTTAATGCATCATCATCTGTTGTTCCTGCTGTTAACATGTCTGACGAAGATGAACATGACCCTACTTGGGTTATGGATGAGGAGTATGACGAAGATGATGCAATAGAGGATCGTCTTCTTTTAGAGGATGCGAGTGCATCGGACAATGACGAAGAATGTGGCAGGTCTGGTACTGAACTTCAACCGTTGCATGATTTGGGGGAGTCTTGTATCGTTGTACATCATGGCACAACATCGAGTCAAGTACCAGAACATCCTGAAGGTATGCTATCAATTAAACAGATGACAGTTTGGTTGTTGCAATTTTTGATTAAGAAAATAATTTAATTCTATTATTATTATTACGTAGTACATGTAGGTGATGCACCTGTTGATCCTTTTTGGTCAGAAATTCCACATTACACATATATTGATTGGGATTATCCGAGTGAGGCACAATCATGGACGCAGAGTTCGGGTTCAATCCAGGGTCCTTGGCAATTGGGAGAAAAGTTGTTTGTTAACCAACAATTTACATCCAAAAAAGAGGCTCAGATGGCAATCAAGCGCTACCTCATGAAGGAGCATCAAGAAGCAATTGTGGTTGAGAGCACTCCCACAAAATTAAGCATGAAATGTTGTGCACACGTCCAAGGTTGCCCGTGGAGGGTCAGGGTAATTAAACCAACGTATGGTGAAAATTGGAAGGTAACGAAATGGGGTGGGAAGCACAATTGCTTGAATGACCATATTTCTCAAGATCATCGACAACTTGATTCTGACGTTATTGCAGCACTTGTAGTAGGTACGTAATTTCAAATTAAAATTGCAGTTGATATACCTGTTGTTTTTTTAATGTTTATATCCAGCTTTTATAATTCAGAGATGATAAAAAAGGAACCTTCAGTGGCCATTTCCCTCGTCCAGGAGAGGATAACACATTCATATGGATTCAAAGTTTCATATCGAAAGGCATGGTATGCGAAGCAGAAAGCAATGGCAATGTTATATGGTGATTGGGAGGAGTCCTATGCATTTTTACCCAACTGGTGTGAATATGTGCTTCGTTTTTCACCAGGTTCCTTTTACAATATTCAAACAAAAGATTGTTTTGTTGGGGGGCAATTGGTTACCGGAAAACGTGTATTTGTTCGTTGTTTCTATCATTTTATATCTTTAATCTACTACTGTAATCATGTTTATATAAGGCATATCTCCTTCTTCTTTTTTGGAAATTATATAAGGCATATCTCTCAATCAATGAGACATACGATTCTATGACACAAATAAAACATGATAACAAGATTTTTATTCAAATCTTTATTTTTAACACAATACCAACGGAGGTTGGAGCACATGGAAATGAAAAAAAATCATAAAAAAATAATCTCAATCATAATAGTATAATTGAAGAGCTAAATAACGAAAAGAAATCCTATCCCATAAAAATCATTCCTTCACGATTAGCAAACTATAACAACCGCATTAATTGGCTTTGAATATGATTTGGTCTGTAAAACATAAACTGCAAAAAGTATTTTAATAAAATATAAAAACCTTGTTCTTGTGGGAAGGCCAAATGGTGCTCCATCAATGTACAGTGCACACTCCACATATAACTCACTAGTTCTATCCTCCGTGGGGGCATTATTTTCTGCTAAACGTACAGAGGTCTAAGCACAATGATAGTTGAGCATAAGCATAAAGCCCAAGACATAACAATATCTTACACTTGATCATAAGCAAAGCAATTATATAATGTAAATTTATCAAGTTTGATAGCGATCCCAAAATTACAAAGATTGAAGAGTTTAACAATGGTAGTTTGTAGATAAGGAAGGGGAAATGAACCTGAATCAGAGGATTTAGGAAGGGGCAAATTGCCTTCGAGGCGCTCGACGCGGAAAGTGACGGAAATTGGATGCCCTCTGAAGCTTTGAAGCTCTGCATCCAGTACAAAAATGGCCCACTCACACAGAATTAGGCTGATTAAACAAACAGACATATTATGATTTCAAGCCATTCGTGCACACCCCACATGCAAAAGAAGCATTTTTTCGTACCTGGGTACCAAGGGTGTGGCCAGGAAGATGCAGAAAAGGGAGGAGCAAGAGGGTCTTCGAGATCATGAAGCCAAAAAAAGTCATTGATTTTCTTGGCAACCAGGGGAAAGCATAAGGCCTCATTGGCCCACACAACACCATTATCAAATCCTCTCTTCAGAAACTCCATGTTCTTGCGAACCATGTGACCCAAGTGGCTGAAATATCCCAAAGCTCGCTGCCTCTGCTTCTTCTTCTTACTCTACAGGCTCCTCGGCAACGCTGTTGCGGCTGCCTCTGCACACAAAGTGAAACAACTACATTACCTCTTCTTCTCTTAAAGAGGGATTGGGGTCATTGGGGTTGAAGAGGGATTGGGGTTTGAGATAAACAAAGAAGAAGAAGATGAATCGGAATATGAGAGAGGAAGGCTTAGAAAAAAGGCGAAACTTTTAGATTGTGAAAAATTAAATGAGAGGGAAATAATTTGGGTAAGGAGGGAAGATAACAAAGAGTAAAAGTACCTTATTTTAAAATGAGAGTAAAAAGTACCATATTTTAAAAAAATTAAATTTTTGGAAATTTTCAACGAAAAATAATTTCGTCGAAATTTTCGACGAAAAAAGACCAAAATTCTGTTGAAAGTATCAACGGACCAAAATTCCGTTGGAATTTGTAACGGAAAATTATTCCGTTGCATTCTTGCATAAAAGAAATTTGTGATTTGATTACTTGAAGAACAAATTGCGGGATCAAAATTCAGTTAAAATTATCAACGGATAAAAATTTCGTGGAAATTTTCAACGAACAATATTTCCGTTGACATTTTTGACGGAAAAGTACCAAAATTCCGTTGAAAGTATCAACGGACCAAAATTCCGTTGGAATTTTCATCGGAAAATTATTCCGCTGCATTCTTGCATAAAAGAAATTTATGATTTGATTACTTGAAGAACAAAATGCGGGATCAAAATTCAGTTAAAATTACCAACGGATAAAAATTCCGTGGAAATTTTCAACCGAAAATATTTCCGTTGACCTTTTCGACGGAAAAATACCAAAATTCCGTTGGAATTTTCAACGGAAAATTAATCCGTTGTAAGTTTCAACGGATAAAATTCCGTTGTAATTTTTGATGAAAAAAAAAATCAAAAGCCGTTGAATTTTTGACAATAATAAGTCATTATCTCTCACGAGTCATTTAGGAATACACTTTGAACCATCATAAAATGGTCAAAGTAAAGAATCACGCAAGCCCACCCACCTACTCTATAAATTCACCGCTGTAGTCATAGAACTTCTGGTGTTGCTAAAAGGTGGAAATTTCATTTCTCTATCTCTCACTTAAATAAATTCTTGTAAGATGATGATTTCTGGTAAAGATTACACGAATATATTAGCAACATATTTACGTATTTTCATATCCATTTTCATGTGAGTACATCTGAGCATCATTTTTGTATACTCATAACATCACGCATTACTTCAACACTTTTACTTATGGATAGTCATGACTACTCGCATTCTCACACGAATGTTTCAATATGTATGTACAACACCATAAACAATTATAAATGATAGCATTCTTGCATAAAATTACCAACGGATAAAAATTCCGTGGAAATTTTCAACGGAAAATAATTCTGTTGAAATTATCGACAGAAAAATACCAAAATTCTGTTGGAATTTTCAACGGAAACTTATTCCGTTGTAATTTTCAACGGATAAAATTCCGTTGCAATTTTTGAAATAAAAAATCAAAAGCCTTTGAAATTGTGACTCATTATCGTGTACGAATCGAATACACGAAAATTATCAACGAAAAAAATTCCGTTGGAATTTTCAACGAAAACAAATTCCCTTGCAATTTTCGACGGAAAAATACTAAAATTCCGTTGAAAGTTTCCACAGACTGATTTTTCGTTTCTATTTTTGACGAAAATATTCCGTTGAAAATTTTGACAGAAAAAATCCATTGCTTTTTTCGATTATAAAAAACAGATGCTAAATTTTTGACAGAAAATTTCAACGGTACTTATTTTCCGTCAAAATTTTTGACGGAATTTATTTTCCGTTGCACATTTCCGTCTTAAAATTCAACGGAAATTTTTTCCGTCTCTATTTCAAACGGAACTCTATTTCCGTCTTAAATTCCGTAACTATCTTTGACGGAATATTTTCTGTTGATAAATTCCGTCGATAATAGAGTTTTTTTAAGTAGTGCTTTCTTATTGAATATTGATGGCCATTTTTTTCATTTGGCGGTGTATAGCATCCTTGTAATTCATGAATTATTGCTAATTTGAGTTGGTACTTAATTAATTGCAACCAAAAACTCTGGCACTGATATGTTAATGAATAACACATGGGTGGATTAACATTTAACATAATAATATCAAATAGCTGAGTGAGAGACGGATATTATCTATTCATAAGTTCTTGTGTAGCGGGGGGAAATTAAAGAGAAGTGGAGAAGAGTGGGTGTCAAATTGAAGGTATAAAATACAAATTCAAGATTTTGTTGACCATCACGCTGTGAGCATATATTTATGTTGTGCAATCTATAATACCCATTGAAACTTAAAACCAACGACCTTGATGACACAAAAAGTCGAGATAATGATAGTGACCATCTTAAATTTCCGGTCAAATGTTTAAGGTTTTGTTGTTTGAATTTTTGAATAAACAACGAATTCTCTTAAAAAATTTTGGACTTACGGTTTGAAAGAAATCAAATGTTTAAGGTCTTTGGTTTTGGGGTTTTCCTTATATTTGATATTCTTTGTTAAAAGCTAAATATAACTTCTTCTTTTTTGTGGATATTATGCATCATTTTCAAGCTTTCATTTGAAAAGGCTTACATGTGCGTTGTTTGTGCATCATTTTTTAAGCCTTATAATGAATAGGTATTTATTGTTAATGGTATAAGGATAAAGTATGTATGTATATACATTGATGATTGATAAAGAATAATTTTCTTTATTGTTGTTATTTTGGTTTTAAATGGGTTTATTATCCCTGAAGGTTTCTATTTGAAATTAAATATGATAGATTTGTTAGCCGCCACAGTGGCCAAATTTATAAAAGGTTAATTTGATTTCAAATAGGTTGGTCATATAAATATATTTTATTTATGCAAATATTAATCGGCTCACAGGAAGGTTATTGTTTGGCCAAATAACATATGTTGTGTGATCATGTGTGTGTTTATTGCTTATGCGAATAGTGATCGGCCCACAGGACGATTATTATTTGGCCAAGTAACAAACATACCTGTGGTAATAAATATGTGACAATTATCAAGAATTCTCCATGTAATTCATAGTCAGCCCACAGGAAGGCTATGATTTGACAGGACTTATTGTCAATGTTTGATTACTACATTAAGAGTACCACTTACAAGTTGATATTTTTGTCCACAGACTAAATATTAATGTTGTGCTAGGTATCTTATAATAAACTCATTTTACTTCGGATTATTTGTCTATATCGTGTATGAATATATATGATATGACATGTTATTAGTATGTTATCTTTTTTGGTTCTCTGTATAGTTTCTGCTACCGCTGCCAATTATGTTGCTCAAATGAATATGCTTCCAATGCTTAATGGGACAAATTTCAAGATGTGGAAAGAGAATATGGAAATGTTCTCGGTTGCATGGATCTCGACAATGCGCTAAGGACTGAGAAACCCACTTCCACTCAGGAAAATCCAAACACGGATAAAATTGAGAAGGGGGAACGCTCAAATCGCATGTGTCTGATGATCATGAAACGTTCCGTTTCGGAGGCGTTTAGGGGCTCGATTGTTGAGACTACTGATGCCAAGTTGTTTCTGAAGGAACTCGAGCAATACTTTGCTCGAAATGAAAAGGCTAAAATTGGTCAAACCTTGTCCAAACTCATAAACATGAGGTATAAAGGAAAGGGAAACATAAGGGAGTACATTATGGAAATGTCTAATCTTGCTGGAAAACTAAAGGCATTAAAGTTAGAGCTACCCTCTGAGTTGCTCATGTACTTAGTTATTATCTCTCTTCCTGCACAATACGGTCAATTTGTGGTGAGTTATAACACTCAAAAGGAAAAATGGACTCTTAATGAGCTCATTTCTCAATGCGTGCAAGAGGAAGAGAGGTTACAGCGAGAGAAGACTGATAGTGCTCACTTGGCATCAACCTCTCAAGACAAGAAAAGAAAGAGAGCTAAGGATAATGCGGATGCTTTGCCAAAGAAGCAAAAGAAGCAGGATCAGGAATTCACCTGCTTCTTTTGTAAGAAATCTGGACACATGAAGAAAGAGTGTTCCAAATACAAGGCATGGCGCGAAAAGAAGGGTATGACTCTCACTTTAGTTTGTTCTGAAATTAATTTAGCTACTGTACCTATTGATACTTGGTGGGTAGACTCTGGTGCTACTACTCACATTAGTGTGTCTATGCAGGGTTGCATGTGGAGCCGACCGCCAAGTGATGTTGAGAGATACATCTTTGTGGGCGATGGCAAGAAGGTTGCAGTTCAAGCTATTGGGAATTTTAGATTATTGTTAAAAACTGGTGTTTATTTGGATTTGAAAGAGACATTTGTTGCACCGTCATTTAGACGGAATTTAATTTCTATTTCTAGCTTGGACAAATCTGGTTATTCTTGTTCATTTGGAAATAATAAATTTTGTCTTTCGCTTAATTCAAATATTGTTGGTACTGGTTCTTTGATTGATAATCTTTACATGCTTGATACTATTTCTACTGATAATGAAATATTGCAATCGAGTGCAAATGGTACAAAGCGAAAGTTAAAAGAGAATTCTGCCATTCTGTGGCACAAGCGTTTAGGTCATATCTCTAAACAGAGAATTCATAGGCTTGTGACTGATGGAATTCTTGAACCCCTTGATCTGGATGATTTTGAGGTGTGCATTGAATGCATAAAGGGGAAACAGACAAACATAAGGAAAATAAGTTCCAATAGAGCTTCAGACGTCTTAGAATTGATTCATACGGATATTTGTGGACCATTTCCTATAGCCTCTTGGAATGGTCAACAATACTTTATCACATTCATAGACGACTATTCAAGATTTGGATACCTATATTTGATTAGAGAGAAGTCACAATCATTGGATGTGTTCAAAGAATTTAAAGCTGAAGTTGAACTTCAGTTAGGCAAGAAAATTAAGGCCATTAGATCTGATCGTGGTGGTGAATACTATGGTAGATCTGATGGATCAGGTGAACAACGTCCAGGGCCCTTTGCAATCTTCCTAAAGGAGTGTGGAATCATCCCGCAATACACAATGCCAGGTAAACCTAGCATGAATGGTGTTGCGGAAAGGCGAAACCAGACTCTTAAAGACATGGTGAGGAGTATTCTTAGTCATTCTTCATTGCCAGAATCACTTTGGGGAGAAGCACTAAAGACTGCAGTTTATATCCTTAATAGGGTTCCCAGCAAAGCAGTGACAAAAACCCCTTATGAGCTATGGAATGGAAAGAAACCTAGCATAAGGCATTTACACATTTGGGGTTGTCCAGCAGAAGCAAGGCCTTATAGGCCAAATGAAAGAAAGTTGGACTCAAGAACAATCAGCTGCTATTTTGTTGGATATGCTGAACGCTCTCGGGGCTTTAAGTTTTATAATCTCACTACAAGATCCTTTTTGGAGACGGGAAATGCCAGATTCCTTGAGGATGTTGAGTTTGGGGGGGGGGGAAGATAAAATAAGGAATGTTGTCTTTGATGAGGAAGAAAATAATATTTCTCTTCCTGATATTGTCATCATTCAAGATGCAATTACGGAACAAGCAATTGATGATTAGGTCCCTGTTCATGACATTGTTATGGAACAGGCTTTGGTCCCTGACATTGCTTTGGGTCAAGACAATAATGAACCACCCCCTATGCCATCTATAGAACAAACTCAACAAACTCAAGAAGTGCCATTAAGGAGATCCACTAGAGAAAGGAGAAATGAAATTCCGGATGATTATATTGTGTTTCTTCAAGAGCATGAAAATATTTTAAGCTTGAAGGAAGATGATCCAATCAACTTCCAACAAGTCTTAGAAAGCTCTAATGCTCATAAATGGATTGATGCCATGAAAGATGAGATGTAATCTATGAAAGACAACGACGTTTGGGATCTTATTGAGTTGCCTAAAGGTGTGAAACCCATTGGGTGTAAATGGATATTTAAAACCAAAAGGGATTCAAATGGCAACATCGAAAGATATAAGGCACGTCTAGTTGCTAGAGGTTTCACTCAGAAAGAAGGCATAGACTATAAAGAGACTTTCTCTCCAGTTTCTACGAAGGACTCTTTTAGGACAATAATGGCGCTTGTGGCTCATTTGGATTTGGAGCTACATCAGATGGACGTAAAGACAGCGTTTCTCAATGGTAACATTGATGAGACAATTTATATGGTGCAACCAGAAAACTTTGTATTGGGAGATTCAAAGTCTATGGTTTGCAAATTAAAAAAGTCCATCTATGGCCTTAAGCAAGCTTCTCGTCAATGGTACCACAAATTCTATCAAGTTATTATCTCCTATGGCTTTGAGGTGAACTTAGTGGAAGATTGTGTGTATCATAAGTTCAGTGGGAGTAAATTCATATTCCTGATACTATATGTTGATGATATCTTACTTGCCAGTAGCGATATAGGCTTATTGCATGAAACCAAGAAACTTCTCACTAAAGATTTTGAGATGAAGGACCTTGGTGATGCATCTTTTGTCTTAGGAATACAGATACTTCGAGATCGCGCTCAAGGTATCCTACGGTTATCACAAAAGGCCTACATTGAAAAGATTTTGGATAGATTTGGCATGAAGGATAGTACGTCAGGAGATACGCCCATATCTAGGGGAGACAAGTTTAGTCTTGCCCAATGCCCTAAAAGTAAGCTTGAGATGATAGAAATGACAAAGGTACCTTATGCTTCGGCAGTAGGAAGCCTTATGTATGCCCAGGTTTGTACTCGCCCTGATATAGCATTGATAGTGGGAGTGTTAGGAAGATACTTGAGCAATCCAGGAATGGATCATTGGAAAGCAGCCAAGAGGGTTATGCGGTATTTAAAGAGAACAAAAGATTATATGCTTACATATCAGAGGTCAGATCAATTAGAGATCGTCGGATATACTGACTCTGATTTTGCTGGATGCCAAGATAGTAAAAGATCCACATCAGGTTATGTCTACATGTTGGCTGGAGGAGCTATTTCTTGGAAGAGTGTAAAACAAACACTTGTAGCTTCCTCTACTATGGCCGCTAAATTTGTAGCTTGTTTTGAGGCATCCAACCATGGGGTATGCTGCGAAACTTTGTCACAGGGCTGCATATAGTGAGTGGTGTTGAAAGGCCACTGAAGATTTATTGTGACAACAGGTTAGCAGTGTTGTACTCCAACAACAACAGAAGCTCTTCAAAATCGAAGCACATCGATATAAAGTTTCTGGTTGTTAAAGAAAGAGTTCAGAGTGGTCAGATTTCCATAGAACACATAGGGACGAACTCCATGCTTGCAGATCCGCTTACTAAAGGCTTAGTGCCTAAGGTCTTTCACGAGCATACTGCTCATATGGGTGTTGTTTTGTTTGATGACACTACGGTTTAGTGGGAGTTCTTTATGTTAGTGTTCTATGAAGATTAAATTTTCTGCAGAATAAAGAATTCAATGTTATTTTCCCTCTGAATGTATTAAATTTTGTGCTTGTGTTTCTGCTTTGTGTATGCAGAAAATTTAGGATTGATCTCATAAAGATTAAAGTAGGACCAGTTGGAAATAGGCATGGTAAGATCACATTGCATGTAATTTCCATGCCACTCATCCATACTTGATCTATGTCATTGAATATATTGGTGCGATGACCATGGAAGGTTTAGTTACGCTTGAAAGTGACAAAAGCCGCCATGATCTCATATTGATATAGGAGGTGGACCAGATTGTATCTAAGCAGGAATCTAAAGAAAAATAGCACACAGTTGCGCACTAAAGATATATGATATAATTATCTTAAGTTAATATGTGGTCCAAGTGGGAGATTGTTAGAAAATTATATTTTCTAATAATTATTGTGGGTCACATATTATATTAATTATTATATTGTGCTATTTATATATATTGGGTAAATTAAAGTGATCAGGTAAATATTCCCAAATAGATTCCTAAGTGAGTATGGGCTGAATGAGTGGATACCGGTGTTGGGCCAACTAGGTATAATGGGAGCTTATTGGCCCAACAATAAAGATAAAAACACTATAAAGGGTTATGGTCCCCAAGACGTCAAAGAACAACCCTAGTTTCTCTTCCCCATCAAGAGAGAGACGGCACACTAAGGAATAAGGTTTTAGGGTGATTTGACTGAGGAAGACTACAAACCCCAAGAGACAAGATAAAAGTTATTCCGCTGCAATGGAGACAGGTATGCCTCCTCCTTTATGTTGTTCTTATTTTTCTTTATGATTTGGTATGATGGATCTTGGCTTGTAGGTGATAGTTATCACCATAAGGTTTAGAGGAATTAAAACATATCCTTCCGTTCTCCACTTTTAAAACTCTAAATTGGGTCATCATTAGATACTTTGTTCAACTGCGAAGCAGACAAGAGAAAAAAGTGTTCAAGAATATTCATACGTCAAAAACAATATGAGAGGTGTGTATATAATGTACCAATGCTTTTAATGAATCCCTAAGAATGGTTCATGTTGTTGTCAAATATTTGTAATGATTCTGGCGGGCACTTATTTAAATATTCATAACCCAATATATATCTAATTCTTACTGTATAGATAATTCTTACTGCGAAGTTTGACATTTATACCAAAATAAACTTCCATATTAATGGCATTTTATGTAGCTCATTTTTAGTACATCAATAATATATGGGAAAAGTGTATGTCATTTTAAAGCATATAAAGTTTTGTCATTTTAAGAGAGAAAAAGAGATAGATAAAAGAGAAAAGAGAGTTGGCAAAAAAAATAAAGGTGTGGATCACACTTCTTTGTGAGAGTGAAAGGATATAAGTTGTGTCATTTAAAAAGATAAACAGTTTTTCCATAATATATACTATTGTCGTTGAAAATCAAACATCTATCTTTAATGGGTTTTATAAGAGTTATGTTGTAGGAAAAATGATTGTGTTATGTTATAGAGATTTGTTTTGCGTGCCGTAGTTTTTTTTTTTTAAACATGCGGGTCCCACAAAATGTGTGTGTAGGAAAGTTGTCGTGGTCATGTTAAATGATAGATGTAAATCTCATCTTTAATATACTATTTTTCTCTTTTCCATGTCATCAATCAGCATTGGTATTTGATTTTTATTGGAGAAATGTATAAAAAATGGGTGGGACTGTAATATTATAGAAATTTCCTATATTATGATGATACTATTTAATATTTTAGAAAATATTTATTCCTCCCTTCAATACGTTACTCTCTTTAAAATTATAATAAATTATGGTACATGGACTCCGTGGCATTAAAAAATGAAAGAAATTAAAAAAATGCGTATATCAAATTTAATAAGTCCATATAATAAATTAAATGCTGTAACGCTAAATTCTTGAGAAGTACAGTAAATACGATGAGAGAGAATAAATCTGTGGTACTACTGCTGTATCAAGATTTAGTGCATCTCATCAATGAGAGTAGTACACATCAGAGAAGAGAAAAAAAAAATTTAACTAACATATAATAATTTTATTGGTGGAATGTATTGAATTTTTTATACAACAATAATACCAAAAATTTATTCGATGAGAGAAGGGCATGGAAGGTGTACTTAATTTCAAGCTCCATTTTCCGATGTGGACTTTCTTGTCCCAACACTGAATAACTTTGATCCTTCTATAATGCAGTAAACACGATTTAAAATCATATCCCAAAACACGAAACAAAAAATAACTTGGTGGTAAATAAGTAATTATATGTAACAGAATGTTTATTCGTATTTGCTAGAGGAAAGTGGGTTCGTATCCCAGCACGCCAGACAACTTTGGGAGACAACAATCAAATTGTCATTATTTACCTAAAGTATTATCAGAATACCACGCTCCACAATTTTTTTTATCAAAGTGCTACATTATCAGTCTCGTTACACCACGTGACGAGTTAAGATTGGCCATGTGACAGCACTTGGTTGGCTACGTAACTAGCTGCACAGTGCAGCTAAATTACGTGGCATCTTACTGGCCAAAATCGCTGGATTACGTAGCTGTTTACGTGGCGGCTGTTAAAACACCCAACGTATCTATGACACGTGTCACACTGCGATAAACCCCGCTTGGATGATCAGCAGGTCACGTGCATGTGTGACACGTGTCATTTAAATGAAACTAAATAACATTAATTTAACACTCCTAAATTTAATTACATAACATTTACAAATAATTTAACTTAACATATTCCTAATTAAAATAAAATGATTACAATCCAAAAAATAAGTAATTAACAATTATAACAAATAAATAATTTTTATGATAAATTTAAATTAATATAGATTGAATTAAACTATTTCAATTAACAAATAAAAAATATATTACATTAATTAACAACCCTTGATTAAATTAAGTAACCTAACAGTTCACAAATTTTTAACATAACAAAAACTACATTAAATTATTTTAGTTAACACCCCTAAAAATAACTAATTAATTATTCTAAAATAATTAAAATTAATATACACTGAATTAAACTAAAATAATTAACATTAATTTAATTTAGTTTAATTCTTTAACACTACTCAAATATATTAAATTTAGAATAATTAAATGAGTTATTATTATTTTAATTTTACTCAGTGTATATTAATTTTAATTATTTTAGAATAATTATTTAATTATTTTTAAGGGTGTTAACTAAAATAATTCAATGTAGTTTGTGTTAGGTTAAAATTTGTGAACTTTTACGTTACTTAATTTAATCAAGGGTTGTTAATTAATGTTATATATTTTATGTTTGTTAATTGAAATTGTTTAATTTAAACTGATCATAATAATTAATTAATTATGTTATAACTGTTAATTACTTATTTTTTGGATTGTTAATTATTTTATTTTAATTAGCAATATGTTAAGTTAAATTATTTGTAAACGTAGCATACAAAAAAAAAATTATTTGTAAATGTTAAGTAATTAAATTTAGGAGTATTAAATTCATGTTATTTACTTTCATTTAAATTACACGTGTCACACATGCACGTAACCAGCTGCTCAGCCCAGCGGGTTTATCACAGTGTGACACGTGTCATACATGCATTGAGTGTTTCAACAGCCGCCACGTAAACAGCTACGTAGTCCAGCGATTTTTGCCACGTAAGACGTCATGTGGCAGACAGTGGCAGGAGTTGTCTACCACGTTATCTAGTTGCACTGTGCAGCTAGTTACGTGGCCAACCAGGTGCTGCCACGTGGCCAATCCTAACTCGCCAAGTGGCATAGCGAGACTGATGACGTAGCACTTTGGTAAAAAAATTCTGGAACGTGGCATTCTGATAATATTTTAGATAAACAGTAGCAATTTGGTCATTGTCCCCGAGTTTGGTTGCTGTATGAATTTGATAGTTCTTGTTCTGGATAGCCCACATGCTTAGGCCCAACCGCTAGGTCCAGTCTAAAAAGCCCACTTCTAGAGGACATCATATGATTCCCCCTCTTTCCCATGCACATGGTTGTCCCTGCACACTGGCAGGGGTTCAGCATGCCTAACCTAGAAAGGCTAGGCTGGCTAGGTAGACTAGAGCTCTCACCCTAAATACCCCCTCTCACATAGAGGAAAGGGATCTTCTCCTCTGTCGTAATCGTATCGCGACATGACGGCGAAAGATATTGAATGTTTAAAACAATGGAGTCGCCACCGATGTTTATTTAGGAAAACATTGGAAAAACCTTTTATTAAAGACAAATGGTCTTTGACAGCATAAATGGGTTCGGGAGTCGATTACGAGTAGGGAAGGTGTTAGCACCCTACACCGTCCGTTAAAAAACGGTTACCTTATATTAATTGTGCAAATTGTTGATAAGATTTTAAATATTTATTTCACCCTAAAAAATTAAATAACATTGATTGCTGGAAAAGAAAACTAATTTTGAAAATGTATTTTTGTGCTTGACGGGAAGAGTTCCGCTCCGTCGTATCCCTCGGTACAATAGGGAACTCAAAGCTACGGCGTTCTATAAAAAATATTTATGTGTTGATTGATTTTAATTTTGAAAGTAGTTTTAAAGAAAATAATTTGAAAGTTTTGGATTTGATGGTTTCGGAATATCAAACTGTCGCAGCTAAAATAATCCGAAATGATATATAATTGCAGGATTAACAAACTGTCTCAACACAGCTAATCCTTTTATTTAAAAGAATAATAATATTCATATTATTATTTTTGTTATCGTAAATTTTGGGATAAATTTGATTTAATTTTGAATCACCAAACCGTCACGGTTAAAATGAGTCAAAATAAAATATGTAAGGTTAACAAGCCGTCACGGCTCAGCTAATCCTTTTTAAAGTTAATAGCAAACTAATTTTGTATTCTTTAAATAAGAACTATGATTGTTTATTTGTTCGTTTATTATTATCAAATATTTTAAAATCATTAGACTGACACAGCCAAAATAATTCTAAAAAATATATATTGATAACCATCATCAGAGAGAAAAACCGTTTACTCAAGGATTTCAGTTTTCCAAATAAAATAAACAAATGCAATGGTTACTACGTAAACCCACAGACATTGTTTTAACAATGCTTTCCATCAAATGTTTAAACGTTATAGGTTTTCATTTTAGCGAAAGCAACCCTTCACTAGACTCGTGAAATTTGCAACATGCCACAAAATAAGGCCAAAAGATTTTGAAGAGGGCCGAGCCATGTGAATACTCACGGGCTGGTTCATCTTCATTATAATTCATGAATTTTAAACTATATTGAACCATCCCATTAGTATATATGTTACGAATTAACGTATGTTATGTTTCGACAGTTTGCCTAAGAATTTGCTTCCATAACAAACAATCAAATTTATCATAGAGTATACACATTATCAAGGATGCCTTAGCCCAACTAAATGTCAAAATAAAAATGTTCCTAATTGTACAACTGCCTTGTTCTCAATTCAACGAAATTTGTTTCTAATAATGAGTTAATTTTGTAACAAGCAGGATTGTATGAACGAGTAATGTCATTTACAACGATTAAATGTAGAGTTAACGGAGCAAGATGGGGCAATGCTGTGCTGTTTACAATGTGTACTTACAGCTTTTCTCTTACACAACAGATAAATAGAGAAAAGTACTAGAAACAACTGTAGTAAGAGAGATACAAACTGAACTTAAGCTTAGATCTATTTTTGCGTTACAAATCCCTTGTTAAGGCTTTTTGTGTTAGTATATAGGTGTCCCAGAGACAATTTGAGAGTCAGATGGACCCATGTACTTCTTTATTTGTTATGAATATATTTTATGAATAAAAATATTATTTATCTTGTTTCATATTGCATGTCTCAAATATTGAATATGAGTAACAGGATAAAGCCCTTAGAATGGAACGGGTGTCACATTGAGGATCTGTGATAGGGATCACGATCATGAGGGCTCAATGACACCACACGTCCATTGCCAGAAATATGTTCCTAGTCTAGAGATACCGATAATGGGAATTGGTTATCTCGGGTAAGACTAGCACGACTCAGCTAGTTGCATGGAGATGCAAGGTAGAGTCCTCATGAGCTGCAGACATAGAGATGTCTTCGCTGACTCGTGGGTGGACCTATCGGAGAATAGCTTGCACTGAACTGAACCACAAAGAGACACTACAAGGAAATCTCACAGATAGTATCTGTAACGCCCGACCGCTTCAAGAATCAACGACTATCCCCACATATTAACACGAGACTTTTCAGTGTGCTTTTTCCTTACTCGCACACTTTCCGGGAAAACTTCCCAAGAGGTCACCCATCCCAGAATTGCTCCAAGTCAAGCACGCTTAGCTATGGAGTTCTTCTGTTCTGGGCTACCAAAAAATAGATGCATCTTGTTCAACGCCTGAAGCCATCTCGCCGCAGCAATAGGATCCAAAGACCCATCAAAGGAAGGTGGCTTATGCTTGCGGAAAGCATTAAGCCGACGGTCAATCACATCGCGATCCTCAGCAGGCTCTACATAGGGTTCCATCACCCCAGTAATATGACCAGTGCCCTCAACATGGCTCTGGCTCTCATCCTGTAGACTAGGTTGAGGCGGTGGAGGTGGTGGCAGAGGATGCTGGCCACCAACAGGGCCAGTCCTCATATCCTCCAGCATGACCCTCATCATGGTCATGTTCGCCAGACGATTAGCCTCCAACACATCCTCAGTGGCTTTCCTGTTCGCCTCTCTGACAGCGTCCAGCATAGCCTGGTAAGCCACTCTCATGGCTTCCTGGTCGGCTTGTCGAGCCGACTGCATCTCAGCCAATGCAGCCAGGACCGGGTCGGGTTGACCCTCACGTGTCTCTCGGTCCCTCCGAGGTAGTACCATGACTCTGCACAAGTTACACAAAGAATGAGTTGATCAGGCCCACACAATGTGGTCACTCATGCATCATCATAATAAAACCCAAAAGAAACACAACAGACAAAACACACAGAAAAAATCCTAAGTCATTGCAATACATACAGGCTTTTCCCTAGAAAGTGCTCTGATACCATAAAATGTAACACCCCGTGTATACCCGATTTGTTATCATGACATCGTATTAAGCTACGCTTAATTAAAATGCGGAACAAACTTTTCAATGTATATGTCTCCCTGGGATATATATATATATATATATATATATATATATATATCTTTGGCCAACTTGAATGCAAAAAAATGCATTAAATATATTAAGTAACACTGACCGAAATCGAATTGCTATAGAAAGTGCAGAATCTTCATTGTAAATTCACGCAAATCGATGAAGCCCAAACATATAAAAATGACAAAAGGAATGGAATCTAACCGAAGAAAAATAGCGCACAGACATTTTTGAAATGCTATTGTAACAGTAACATATAACAATGTTTATAATCAATTTATGGATTTACAGGGAATAGTTAAGTTCACCTTGGATCCTTTTAAAAACAGAAAAGTGAAAGCTTGAGATGTTGAGAAAACACCCAAATCCTTCAACAATGAGTTCTCCTTCAACAAGACTATAGCTTTAATGGTTGGGTGATGTTTCAATGGAGAAGAGGGGGAGAAAAATGAAACTTTGGAGGCTTACCAAGAGAAAAACCAAGTCCCCAAGAAAACCCCAAATGCAAGGCACACTCAGCTGCTGAGTTTCTTAAAAAAAAAACTTAGGGTTTTGCTCCCCTTTTCTATTTATATTGTCACTTAAGTTAAACTAGCAGTATTAGTTTAATTAGTTTCGCTCTTCGTTTAACTCTAACATTTTAGATTCTTAACCTAGATATTTTTCTAGGAATTTTCATATTTTTATTTTATTTTTTCGCAACACTTTTTCGGTACGCATTTTTCACGCTGACAGTATTAGTTCTGACACCAGTTCTCATTATTTTTACTCCAAACTTGATATTCCAGTCCTAAATATTAATCTAGGAGTATTCATGCATTTATTATAATTTTTTGGGATACTTCACCGGTACGCACTTATACTGCGAAGCAGAACCGGCATCTGCACTTTTCGTCAGAAAAACGACTTTCAACATTATTAATCACTTACCATAATTATTTAAGCCTTCACATAATTTTTAGGGTCAATTATGAAATTATCTCATTAATTTTTTAATTAATTAATTAAATTCCTAATTTAACGGTGCAGGTTCTTACATTCACCCCACATTTTAAGGATTTTGTCCGCAAAATCAGAAACATATCTGTCCCGAAACTCGGGGTAATGCCGGAGAAGCTCGTCCTCTCGTTCCCAAGTACACTCCTCAGGAGGATCAGGAAGGACCAACACAAGTGCAGTCGTCAGTCTCTCCTTCAACTCCTGAAAGCATTCCTCACACTCGTGAGTCCACACAAATAGAGTCTCCTTCCGGGTAAGGCGAGTCAATGGTAGAACCATCGTGGAGAATCCCTTAATGAACCTCTGGTAGTAACCTGCCAAACCCAAGAAACTCCTCACCTCAGTAACCGTCTTGGGCCTCTCCCAATCTAACACGGCCTCAATCTTGTTAGGATCTACTGCAACTCCCTCAGCAGAAATCACATGCCCAAGAAACTTCACAGACTTGAGTCAAAACTCACATTTCGAAGGCTTAGCATAAAGCTTTTTCTCCTTCAGCACTTGCAACACAATCCTCAAGTGTTCATCATGCTTCTCCTCAGTCTTGGAGTAAATCAAGATATCTTCAATGAAGACGATCACAAACTGATCCAGATACGGCTGAAAAATTCGGTTCATGTAATCCACGAACACTGCGGGTGCATTGGTGAGTCCAAAAGGAATAACCAAATACTCATAGTGATCGTATCTCGAACGAAACACGGTCTTTGGGACATCCTCCGGCTTCACCCGAATCTGATGGTATCCGGACCGGAGATCAATCTTTGAGTACACACAAGCACCCCTGAGCTGATCCAACAAATCATCAATACGCGGAAGGGGATACTTGTTCTTGATTGTCACCTTGTTCAGCTGCCTGTAGTCGGTGCACAATCGCATAGTCCCATCTTTCTTTTTCACAAAGATGACCGGTGCTCCCCATGGAGACACACTCGGTCGAATGAAGTCTTTCGCTGAAAGATCCTCAATATGCTTCTTTAGCTCTGCCAACTCTGGTGGCGACATCCGATATGGAGCTAATGAAATAGGCCCCACACCAGGAAACAAATCAATGGAGAACTCTATCTCCCTCTGTGGCGGAAACTCAGGAATCTCCTCAGGAAACACCTCGAGGAATTCCCCCACCACGGGAATGCCAGTGATATCCTCCTGTGTCCCACTCACCAAACTTCCCAACATGACATAACCAAATGCCCCTGCTCTCAAGGCTCTCCTAGCCTGCAACACTGAAATATAAGGCGAGGAACTAGCAGTGGAATCACACGGAGACATCACCACTCGCTTGGCACAACAATCTATCATCACACAATTCTTGGACAAGATCTTTAGGGTTATGCACTTGTAACGCCCGGCCTCTTCAAGAATCAACGACTATCCCCACATACTAACACGAGACTTTTCAGTGTGTTTTTTCCTCCCTCGCACACTTCAGGGGAAAACTTCCCAGGAGGTCACCCATCCCAGAATTGCTCCAAGTCAAGCACGCTTAACTATGGAGTTCTTCCGTTCTGGGCTACCAAAAAGTAGATGCATCTTGTTCAACGCCTGAAGCCATCTCGCAGCAGCAATAGGATCCAAAGACCCATCAAAGGAAGGTGGCTTTTGCTTGCGGAAAGTGTAACACCCCGTGTATACCCGGTTTGTTATCATGTCATCGTATTAAGCTACGCTTAATTAAAATGCGGAATAAACTTTTTCTTTTCAATTATGACGTCATTATCATTTACCAAGTTGATTATTTAATCATTTTAAAAACATTACCTGTATGTAATTTGCAATCAAACAACTAACTGAAATACCTCATATATTAAGTAAATGTGTCTCTAGTCATGGAACTACAACACGTAGACCGAACCAACCCTGATAGTTTATGTGGCATGGACAATCCCCATGCTTATAAAGTCAAGTCAATGTGGCATGGACAATCCCCATGCTCACCAAATAAGGCAACAAAGCCCAATAGAGTCTCAAATCCAATAACATGATAATAAATGTAAAACATGTCAGCATCCAAGCATATCATCATAAAAGCATAAATCTCAACTCAGCTCCGGCCTCCTGCCGCCTGAGGTCCCACGAGGTACCTGATCCTGAAAAATGTGCCCCAAACGTGGGGTGAGATCTCTAAAAAGAAATCTCAGTAAGACGAGGGGTCCTCAAGGACTCTTCGCCCCAAGCTCACTTACAAGCATAATATAAGTTCAAAACAGTAATTTCAATGCATGTTTATGTTAAGCATATATTTCATGACATTATAATCTCTTGCTCAACGAGCTAACATTTAACTCAGTAATCATGTGATGTATGCAAATGCGGTTCGACTGGCCAGGGAACAGGATAGGGATTATGCACGTCTGCAACCCATCTAAACATAAGAGTCGCAATCTTATGCCTTACACACCAGAGTCGCTGTCTGATTATGTAAGTAAACAACATCACTTCCATACACTATGTAACACCCCGTATATATCCGGTAGTGTTATCAAAATATCGTATTAAGCTGCGCTTAATTTAAAATGCGGAATAACTTTTTCTTTTCAATTATGATGCCATTATCATTACCAACTTACATTATTAATGAATTAATAAAAACAATGCCTGTATGTAAATTGGAATAAGACAATTATCTGAAATACCTCATGCTATAAATAACATAAATGAGTCTCTAGTCACGGAACTACATCAAGTAGACCGAACCAACTAATCAGTCTATACAACTCCTATCTAAAGCTCTAACAACATAGTGGCATGGACAATCCCCATGCTCACCCAAATAATGCAACAAAGCCCAACATCAGTCTCACCAGAAACAACAAAATCTCAATGCAGGAAACATAAACAGCATCTAATACAGTCATGCTAGAAAACGCAGTAATAACATAATCAACTAAGCTCCGACCTCTTGCCACCAGAGGCATCAGCCTCAACATTACCTGAACCTGAAATAAGCATTCTCCAAACGTGGGGTAAGATCTCTAAACTAGAAATCTCAGTAAGACAGTGAGTCCTCAAGGATCTTCCACCCCAAGCTCACTTACATGTGCAATATAAGTTCAAAAGCAGTTTATCATCATCAGTTCTAAAACAGTGCAATGCAGCAGATAATCATGTCATGTGTGTCAAATTCTATTCTACTGGCCAGAGAAATGCAGGATTTATATATGCCAAATACCCACACTAGTGCAAGACGCCACTTGCATCCACCCCGGATCACCGTATTGTATGACGCCACATACTCAGGCTACCGTCAAGATGGAACAACACATGCATATTAAAAGCCATTAACACATAAAGCTCAACAGCAGCATTTCCATATATCAAAGCATGTAAAACAGCATGCATATAACCATACCCCCATGGGACATGGTGGAACCACAACATGGCTAAACCGAGGACTACAAAAGCTTACCTTAAGCTAGCTATCCAACACCACAAGAGTCCTCACAGCTTAAGTCCAACACGAAACAGATCACAATCTGATATAGGACCAATAATAAATCAATAACATGTACCACATGCATACAACTTTAAGACAACGTCCTTCCATTACGGTTTACGTCTTAAGGCTTCCAACAAAGCCACAAGCCCTCAAACACCCGATTCTGACTTAGTTAATTAATTACAGAAGTTCAACTTCATTAATCTAGGGTCTACAAACCCCCAATAGCCTACTGTCCTCACAGTACAACAACTGTTCTTCAAAATCCCAGAATATCCAGATATTCCTTGGGGCATATCCGGATATACCATATCCGGATATCTTACTAACCATATCCGGATATCAATATCCAGATATCCAGATCCCCATATCCGGATATCAAATATCCGGATGTCCAAAACCTATATCCGGATACAACATATCCGGATATATCACGGGCACATATCCGGATATTTCACGACAGAATGCAGAAATTGCATTTCGTGAAGATATCCATCCAAGGTTGGGTTTTTACCAAAACAAAACGTCCAAGCATGCATCTTTAAGTTCATTAAGGTTCATACTACAGTTGGTTATTGGTTTAACCCTTTAAACATGCCAAGACTTCCTCTTTAAGCAACAAAACTCAAGATCAAAGGTAGAACCATTTACCTTAGTCCAAACAAGAGGAAAACAGGTGCACTTGGAGCTCACACAATAACTCCAAGGTACTGACTTGACACCAAACAAAAATGCCTTCACAAAGGTTGATTCTTTCTCCCCAAAGGTCACTCATTGGACCTCAAAATGCCACAAAAATGGCTTTCAACACCCAAACACCCAAATCAGAACTCAAACTCCTCTCACACAGGTTCTCTAACCCAGAAAGGTGACTCTTTTCTGCACACCAAGCTCACACACTCAAGACAAAGTGTTTAGGAAGAGGATTTGTGAAGGAGATGGCTTCAAACTCACACAAGAGGAGTTCCAAGACAATGGAACAGTGTTTCTGGCCAGCCTCCAACACCAGCCACGCTCAAGAAGCAGTTTTCTAGGACAATGTGCCCTTAAAAAGGGTATTTATAGCCCAAAGCCACTTAAACACACAGTATTAATTTTAATTGCTACGCTTAGCATCTTAATCCCAAACCTAGAATTCTTAACCTACTCAATTTTACAAGAATTATCATATTTTTTCGTAATTTTCCGAGCACCTTTCCGGTACGCGCTTTTCCATAGCCAGTATCAGTTCTGGCACCAGTTCTCATTATTATGACTTGAAACTCGTTTTACAAGTCCTATATATCAATCTAGTAATTATCATGCGCTAATAATAATTTTTCGGGATACTTTGCCGGTACACATTTATATCGACTAGCAGAACCGGTATCTGCACTTTTCTTCCGAAAAGCGACTTTCAGCATTATTACCCACTAGTTATAATTATTAAAGCCTCATAATAATTATTAGGGTCAATTATGGAATCATTTCCTAATTTTGCACAATTAATTAATTAAACACTTTAATTAGCGGTGCAGGTTCTTACATTCACCCCACCTTTTTAGGATTTTGTCCTAAAATCAGAATATACCTGTCTCGAAAGTCGGGATACTGCCGGAGAAGCTCATCCTCTCGCTCCCAGGTACACTCTTTAGGAGTCCTTCCTGACCACTGCACTTTGACCATCGGAATGGTCTTGTTCCTCAGCTGCTTCTCGCCACGATCGAGAATCTTGAGTGGTCCGACGGGAGTTTTCAAATTCTCCTGAACCTCCACATCATCCGGTTGCACCACGTGCGATGGATCTGCTATGTACTTTCGAAGCTGAGACACGTGAAACACGTTATGGATGCTAGCCAAGTTTGGAGGCAAGGCAAGCCGGTAGGCAACAGGTCCTACTCTACCAAGAATCTGGTATGGCCCAATAAACCGCGGGCTCAGCTTCCTCACTCCAAGTGCCCGTCCAACACCCGTGACCGGTGAAAGCCTCACAAACACGTGCTCACCCTCACTGAACTCCAAAGGACGATGCTTGACATCATAATAACTCTTTTGGCGATTCTGCGCCTGCTTCAGCTTCTCTCTGATCATCTGGATCTGCTGGGTAGTATCTTGGACAAAGTCCAAGCCAAATAACTCTCTATCTCCAACCTCAGACCAGCAGGTAGGTGTACGACACCTCCTACCGTACAACGCCTCAAAGGGTGCCATGCCCAGGCTAGCATGAAAACTGTTGTTATACGAAAACTCCACCAACGGAAGGTACCTATCCCATGTCGAGCCCTGCTCCAACGTGCAAGCTCGCAACATGTCCTCCAAGGTCTGGATAGTCCGCTCAGTCTGACCGTCAGTCTGAGGGTGATAGGCTGTACTCAGTCTCAACTGCGTACCAAAAGCTGACTGCAGCGCCTCCCAGAACCGAGATGTGAACTTCGGGTCCCTATCACTGATGATACTCTCGGGCACCCCGTGAAGCCTCACGATCTTGCGAACATACAGTTTGGCCAACTGCTCAATAGTGAAGCTCACCTTCTCTGGAAGAAAATGAGCAGACTTCGTCAGTCTGTCCACAATGACCCATATCGACTCACAACCAACCTGAGTCCTCGGCAAACCCACAACGAAGTCCATGGAAATGCTCTCCCACTTCCACTCTGGAATCTCAAGAGGTTGAAGTTTACCAGACGGCTTCTGGTGTTCAATCTTAACTTTTTGACAAATCAAGCACTTGGACTCAAAAACAACAACGTCTTTCTTCATGTCCGGCCACCAGAAGTTCTTCTTCAGATCTTGGTACATCTTTGTAGCACCAGGGTGGATAGAAAATTGGCCCTTATGAGCCTCAGCCATAACCTTATCCGTCAACGGACCTCGAGGAACCACGATCCTCTGCTGAAACAAAAGAAGTCCATCATCATTCCAGGACACACCGGCCTGGTTCTTCACATAATCCAGACACTCTTTCTGAATCTGCGCCTCCTTAATCCTTTCAAGAAGCTCATTCACAACATCTGCTGCTTCCAGCTCGAGAAGTACTCCCTCACATGGAGATGCCACTGCCAAGTTTTAGAACTTCTCAACCACATCAAAGTTACCAAGTAACAAACTGGATGAGCTCCCGGGTTTCCGGCTCAAAGCATCAGCTACCACATTGGCCTTGCCAGGGTGATACTTCAACTCAAAGTCGTAATCCTTTATGAACTCCATCCATCTTCTCTGCCTCATGTTCAACTCCTTCTGGTCGAACAGGTACCTCAAACTCTTGTGGTCACTAAACACAACAAACCTCAAGCCGAAGAGATAATGCCTCCAAATCTTGAAAGCAAACACAATCGCAGCCAACTCCAAATCATGAGTCGAGTAATTCTCCTCATGAGGCTTCAACTGCCTCGAAGAAAAAGCAACAGCTCTACCAGTCTGCATCAACACACAGCCCAACCCCTTTCCAGAAGCATCACAGTAAAGCTCAAACTGCTGCTTAGGATCAAAAATGATCAACACAGGTGAAGTAGTCAACCTCTCCTTCAGCTCCTGAAAGCACGCCTCACACTCGTGAGTCCACACAAATGGAGTCTCCTTTCGGGTAAGACGAGTCAAGGGGAGAACCATCGTGGAGAAGCCCTTGATGAACCTCTGATAGTAACCCGCCAAACTTAAGAAGCTCCTCACCTCTGTAACTGTCTTGGGCCGCTCCCAATCCAGCACAGCCTCAATCTTGTTGGGACCCACTGCAACTCCATCTGCTGAAATCACATGCCCTAGAAACTTGACTGATTTGAGCCAAAACTCACACTTAGAAGGTTTAGCAAACAGCTTTTTCTCCTTCAATACTTGCAGAACAATCCTCAGATGCTCCGCATGCTCCTCCTCAGTCTTGGAGTAGATCAAAATATCATCAATGAAGACAATCACAAACTGATCCAGATACGGCTGAAAAATCTTTTTCATGTAGTCCATGAACATTGCTGGCGCATTGGTGAGTCCAAACGGGATCACCAAATACTCAAAGTGACCGTACCTCGAACAAAATGCGGTCTTCGGGACATCCTCCGGCTTCACCCGAATCTGATGGTATCCGGACCGGAGATTAATCTTGGAATACACACAAGCACCCCTGAGCTGATCCAACAGATCATCAATCCGAGGAAGAGGATACTTGTTCTTGATTGTCACCTTGTTCAACTGCCGATAGTCGGTGCACAATCGCATTGTCCCGTCTTTCTTCTTTACAAAGATGACCGGTGCTCCCCAAGGAGACACACTCGGTCGAATGAAGTCTTTCGCTGAAAGATCCTCAATATGCTTCTTCAGCTAAGCCAACTCCGGTGGCGACATCCGGTATGGAGCTAAAGAAATTGACCCCACACCAGGCAATAAGTCAACGGAAAACTCTATCTCTCGCTGTGGCGGAAACTCAGGAATCTCCTCAGGAAACACCTCGAGGAACTCCCCCACCACAGGAATGCCAGTGATATCCTCCTGTGTCCCACTCACCAAACCACCCAACATGACATAACCAAATGCCCCTGCTCGCAAAGCTCTCCTGGCCTGCAACAATGATATGTATGGCGAGGAACTAGCTGTGGAATCACACGGAGACATCACCACTCTCTTGGCACAACAATCAATCATTGCACAGTTTCTAGACAACCAATCCATGCCCAGAATAATCTCCAAGTTGGCCATCGGCAACCCTATCAGATCTACCGAGAACACACGGCCATCCCACCGAAACGCTACATCGCGATGAACAGTGGTAGAATCACATACTTCTCCGGTGGCGGTGGTCACCCGCAACGGTGAAGAAAGCACAGCACTGGGCAACTCAAGCCCCAAAGCAATCGGGGTAGCAACAAATGAATGCGTAGCCCCGGAATCAAATATAGCATCAACCAAAGAATCACCAATAGACACAGTACCTCTGAAATAGTTCGGAGCTCGATTCGACTGCTGCCTATCTAAGGTGTACACTCTCCCAACAGACGGTGGCACTGCAGGTGCCGAAGAAGATGCCATCGGAACCATCTGAAGAGGAACTGCCTGAACTGCAGCAACCCTCGCTGTCGTCGACGGACAGTCTCTAGAAAAGTGGCCCTCCTTGCCACACTGAAAGCAGATCAGCTGACCCGAAGCACAACGACCTGCATGCTCCTTTTCGCACGCCGCACACCTCGGAGTGGAAGGAGGCCTAACAAAGCTCCCTTGCTGTGAAGCAGCTTTCTTAAACTGACCAGGCGCCTGCCTAGTCGATGACTGTTTACCTTTGCCCTTACCAGCAAATTTCTTGTCTTTCCATGAAGTAGGAGCAGGAGTAGAACCAACATTTCCCTTGTTTTCATCAATCTTGGCCCTCTTGGCCTTGCTTGCCACACAGACATCCTCTATATCTTTACACTGCTGAACCAGTGTACCAAAGTCCCTCGAAGCAGCACCAGCAATGTGCTCAGCAATCACCTCACTAAGTCCCCTGCGGAACTTAGCAGCCAGAAAAGTCGGAGTAAGAGGAACCATCCGAAAATGTGCGAACTTCACAAGTTCATTGAACTTGGCCAGGTACTCATCAACAGTCATAGAGCCCTGAACCAATCTATCAAATTCCCCCTGTTTCCTCTCCTATGCATCGTAGGGAAAATATCTACCCAGAAAACACTCCTCAAAGAATGGCCATGTCATAACACGGCCCTGCATCTCAAAAGCACGAGAAGTGTGCATCCACCACTCATGGGCATCGCCCTCCAACATGTAAGTAGCAAACATCAGCCTCTGGGGATCTGTGCACTGCATGACCCGAAATATCTTGTCCAGCGACTGAAGCCATCTCGCAACAGCAATGGGATCCAAAGACCCCTCAAACACCGGTGGCTTATGCTTCCTGAAAGCATTCAAACGGCGATCTATCACGTCGCGCTCCTCAGCAAGCTCCACATGAGTCTCCATCGTCCCTGTGGCATGAACAACACTACCAATGTGACTCTGGCTCTCGCCATGATCACTAGGTGGAGGCGGCGGCGGTGGTGGCGGTGGACCTTGACCAGCAGCAGGTCCAGCCCTCATCTCCTCCAACATGACTCTCATCATCATCATGTTCGCCATCCTGTTCGCCTCAAGGACATCCTCAGTTGTCCTCCGGTTCGCCTCTCGAACCTCTTCTGCAGCTCTGCGGTTCGCCTCGCGAACAGCATCCATCATCGCCATATGGGCCAATCTCGTGGCCTCCTGATCGGCTAGTCTAGCCGCCTGCATCTCAGCCAATGCAGCCAGGATGGGATCGGTCTGATCCTCCGATGCCTCTCGTGTTCTCCCGGATCTTACCATGATTCTGCACAAGTTACACAAATTATGAGTTGATCAGGCCCAAGCAGTGTGATCACATATGCATTATCATAATAAAATTCGACGGAGCAAACACCCAAGACAGACACAACCAAACATTTTAATAATTGCAATACATATAGGCTTTTCTCGAACCATTGCTCTGATACCATAAATGTAACACCCCGTATATATCCCATAGTGTTATCATAATATCGTATTAAGCTGCGCTTAATTTAAAATGCGGAATAACTTTTTCTATTCAATTATGATGCCATTATCATCACCAACATACATTATTAATGAATTAATAAAAACAACGCCTGTATGTAAATTGCAATAAGACAATTATCATAAATACCTCATGCTATAAATAACATAAATGAGTCTCTAGTCACGGAACTACATCAAGTAGACCGGACCAACTAATCAGTCTATACAACTCCAATCTAAAGCTCTAACAACATAGTGGCATGGACAATCCCCATGCTCACCCAAATAAGGCAACAAAGCCCAACATCAGTATCAACAGAAACAGCATAATCTCAATGCGGGAAACATAAACAGCATCTAATACAGTCATGCTAGAAAACGCAGTAATAACATAATCAGCTAAGCTCCGGCCTCTTGCCACCAGAGGCATCAACCTCAACATTACCTGAACCTGAAATAAGCATTCCCCAAACGTGGGGTAAGATCTCTAAACTAGAAATCTCAGTAAGACAGTGAGTCCTCAAGGATCTTCCACCCCAAGCTCACTCACATGTGCAATATAAGTTCAAAAGCAGTTTATCATCATCAGTTCTAAAACAGTGCAATGCAGCAGATAATCATGTCATGTGTGTTAAATTCTATTCTACTAGCCAGAGAAATGCAGGATTTATATACGCCAAATACCCACACTAGTGCAAGACGCCACTTGCATCCACCCCGGATCACCGTATTGTATGATGCCACATACTCAGGCTACCGTCAAGATGGAACAACACATGCATATTAAAAGCCATTAACACATAAAGCTCAACAGCAGCATTTCCATATATCAAAGCATGTAAAACAGCATGCATATAACCATACCCCCATGGGACATGGTGGAACCACAAAATGGCTAAACCGAGGACTACGAAAGCTTACCTTAAGCTAGCTATCCAACACCACAAGAGTCCTCACAGCTCAAGTCCAACACGCAACAGATCACAATCTGATATAGGACTAATAATAAATCAATAACATGTACCACATGCATACAACTTTAAGACAACGTCCTTCCATTACGGTTTACGTCTTAAGGCTTCCAACAAAGCCACAAGCTTTCAAACACCTGATTCTGACTTAGTTAATTAATTACAGAAGTTCAACTTATTAATCTAGGGTCTACAAACTCCCAATAGCCTACTGTCCTCACACGAAATTCCAGAATATCCGGATATTCCTTGGGGCATATCCGGATATACCATATCCGGATATCTTACTAACCATATCCGGATATCAATATCCGGATATCCAGATCCCCATATCCGGATATCAAATATCCGGATGTCCAAAACCTATATCCGGATACAACATATCCGGATATATCACGGGCACATATCCGAATATTTCACGAAAGAATGCAGAAATTGCATTTCGTGAAGATATCCATCCAAAGGTTGGGTTTTTACCAAAACAAAACGTCCAAGCATGCATCTTTAAGTTCATTAAGGTTCATACTACAGTTGGTTACTGGTTTAACCCTTTAAACATGCCAAGACTTCATCTTTAAGCAACAAAACTCAAGATCAAAGGTAGAACCATTTACCTTAGTCAAAAACAGAGGAAAAAAGGTGCTCTTGGAGCTCACACAACAGCTCCAAGGTACTGACTTGACACCAAACGAAAATGTCTTCACAAAGTTTGATTCTTTCTCCCCAAAGGTCACTCCTTGGACCTCAAAATGCCACAACAATGGCTTTCAACACCCAAACACCCAACTCAGAACTCAAACTCCTCTCACACAGGTTCTCTAACCCAGAAAGGTGACTCTTTTCTGCACACCAAGCTCACACACTCAAGACAAAGTGTTTAGGAAGAGGATTTGTGAAGGATATGGCTTCAAAATCACACAAGAGGAGCTCCAAGACAGTGGAATAGTGTTTCTAGCCAGCCTCCAACACCAGCCACGCTCAAGAAGCAGTTTTCTAGGGCAATGTGCCCTTAAAGAGGGTATTTATAGCCCAAAGCCACTTAAACACACAGTATAAATTTTAATTGCTACGCTTAGCATCTTAATCCCAAACTTAGGATTCTTAACCTACTCAATTTTACAAGAATTATCATATATTTTTCGTAATTTTCCGAGCACCTTTCTGGTACGCGCTTTTCCATAGCCAGTATCAGTTCTGGCCCCAGTTCTCGTTATTATGACTTGAAACTCGTTTTACAAGTCCTATATATCAATCTAGTAATTATCATGTGCTCATAATAATTTTCCGGGATACTTTGCCAGTACGCATTTATACCGACTAGCAGAACCGGTATCTGCACTTTTCTTCCGAAAAGCGACTTTCAGCATTATTACCCACTAGTTATAATTATTAAAGCCTCATAATAATTATTAGGGTCAATTATGGAATCATTTTCTAATTTTGCACAATTAATTAATTAAACACTTTAATTAGCGGTGCGGGTTCTTACACATTATATGCCTTACACACCAGAGGCGCAGTCTGATTGTGTAAGTAATCAACAGACATATTCACATATCTCAGGCATATATCAATGCATATAATATTTTAATAAAAGCATACCATGCATATAAACCACCCTCCCATGGAGGTCGGTGGAACAAACAACAGATCAATCCGAGGACACGAAAGCTTACCTGTACCTGTTAGTATTTGGGTGTCCTAGAGACAATCTTATGATTAAATAAGGACAGAGATGTAGACCTTTTTAATATTGTCGCAAATAAATAAAAGCACTCTTTATCTTGTTTCATAATTATGTCTCGATATTAATATTAATATATTATGAATAACTTGATAAACCCCGTGGAATAAAATAGGTATCTCTTGAGTATCTGTGATGAGATCACAATCATGAGGATTCAAGAATACCAGATGTTTATTCCTAATTTTATGTTACTAGTCTAGAGATACTGAGAATGCGGTCAGTAATCTCGGGTAAGACTAGCACGACTTATCTATTTGTATATGGATACAAGGTATAGACCTCATGTGCTACAGATATGGAGATGTCTTAGCTAAAGTCGTGGGTGGACTTATAAGGGTATAGCTCGCACTGAACGGACCCACAAAGAGACTCTATGAGGAACTCTCACAGAGAGTATCATTAGAGTAGTCTCTTTATATTTGGGTATGTCTTTCCTAAGACCAGAAGTTATTGCCTAGACTGTGTTCTAGAAGGCATGCTTTGATTGTGCACCTCGTCTGCCTGAAACATGGAGACTCATAGGTATACTGTTGGGCTTGTCCTGAAAGAACACAGGGCTAGGGTGATAAGCTGAAGGAATTCGTCAAATCTCTGTGAGAGATTAGCTTATCTGTAAACCGGAGAAATCGGGATGACATTTACAGGGACTCGGGAATCTATGCATAGTAAAAGAGATCATGAGATGATCTGCCTTTAGAGTCTGTAAATTGAAGATTCCCTATTTCGAATAAAGCTTACCCTAAACCGCAGGGGTTGATACGCTTCCTTACCCTAGGTTTTATGGGAAGGTAACCGAGACGAAATGAAATATATACGGCAACCAAATATGTTTAATAGGATGATCAAATCATTAATCTAACTAGTTCTGGGGCAACAAAGCATTGCTAGTGCTCTGTGTTGTCATTAGATGGGTTGTGGGCTTATTGGGCCCAAGCCCATTTATGTCAGTGGCTAAGTTGGACCTAATGGGTCACACACAAACACCTAATTGTCTAGATGCTCTAGCATTAAAGGTATTGGGCCTAATAATAGTTATTAGCCCAAGAAGTTGTTTGGAACTCCACCTAAAGGGGTGGAGGGCACATGGTTTATTGTAATGGGCTTGGATAGTCCAAGACATTACTAATTAATTTAATTAGTTAAATTAATTATCAAACATTTAAATTTTGAATTTTGGAATTCGAAATTTGAATTTTGAAATTTTGAATTTTGAATTTGAATTTCGAAATTCGAATTTTGAATTTGAAATTTGAAATTTGAAATTTGAATCTTGAAGTTTGGATTTTGAATTCGAATTTTGAAATTTGAATTTTGAAATTTGAAAATTTGAATTTTGAATTTGAATTTGAATGTTTGAACATTTGAATTTGAATGTTTGAATGTTTGAATTCAAATATTTGAATTTGAATTTGAATTACCTATGAAAGGTTGTTTCATAATAAAAGGATAAGATGAGATCTTGTTGGAACAAATCACTAGTATCATGAGAGAATCTTTTGGACAAGATCCAAGGCCATATATGGCGCTGATTTGGGTTGTTGGTGAGCAAGATTTGCTCATCAAAATCAGCTCCAGATGATTCAGTTAGTTGGGAGAAAATCTGAGTGAGTTGATTCAAATTTGAATGCAACTATTCAGATGTATCTGGTCACCTTTTTGGGCTATATGGGGCGCTCCATATAGCTGATCTTATGAAGATTTCTGATAAGAATTTTGAATAGGTTTTGAACCAATACTCAAGAGAATATTCTAGGAGACTGTTAGCAATTTTTGAAATAAAACAGCTCCACTTCTCTCTCTCCAATCTGGCGCCTAATGATCATATTTTTAGGAGAAAAATCTGATTGGTATTTTATTTTAAATACTCTCCTCTTATGTGCCTAAGTGTTAAGTTGTTCCTCCAAGGGTTTTTCTGAAAACCTAGCCTATTCTCTCCTCTCTCCTGCGCCACTTGTGAAGCTTTCATATTGAGAGCTTCACTTTTTCAAACACTTTCACCTAGCCTCCATCTTCACACATAGAGCGCCTAGCAAGCCTCTTTGTGGTGATCATCCGGTGGCTTCACAAGAATGAGTTCTTGCACCTAGACGAGTGGGTGGTGTGGATCAACGTTAGAGGGTCTGAACCCTTCAGACCGGCCTTGATCATCTGGTGATTTCACGAACAAGGTAACATCATGCTTTCCTAAAGCATGATCTTGATGTGCATGTATATTCCGCAAAGAAAAATTTTGTTTTTCCCTCTTGCATGCATCGGCCTTCAAGGCCATTTCGAACTTTCAGTACCCGTATGCCCCTCCGACTCGAACTCGGTATCACAAGGGTCCACATCACAAATAGAATCCAATGCACTCACAGATCTGGTTCAATGACCATCATAGTATCAATATACATATTCTAAAATTCCATGAAATCGGGTATTATTTTCTTTTTCATTTCGAACCTGGAGATCCTTTTTAAAACATATCATTTAACTTATTTAATTTTAGATAATTATTATTTTATAAACATATATATATATATATATATATATATATATTTATAAAATAATCATGTAACATCCCGAGCGCTGACGAAGGCGGGGAGTGATTGATTGCCGGTGCGAAAGGGCATGGACAAGGAGCGGTTCCTGACAGGCTTCCAATGTGGGGTTACATGCATGAATGAATCGAATCGACACCCGAAAGAGAGGGATTCCAAAGACTGTGCAGGTATGAGACTGCACAGTTTGGGATAGCTTATAAGAATTGATTGGTACTACCTATAAAAACAAGATGCATCTACTTTTCGGTAGCCCGGAACGGAAGAACTCCATAGTTAAGCGTGCTTGACTTGGAGAAATTCTGGGAAGGGTGACCTCTTGGGAAGTTTTCCCGGGAAGTGTGCGAGTGAGGAAAAAGCACATTGAAAAGTCTCGTGTTAGTATGTGGGGATAGTCGTTGATTCTTGAAGCGGCCGGGCGTTACTAGTGGTATCAAAGCAGGGCCTCTCTTCCAGTACGGTGTGGTTCGAGGGCGAACCAGGCAGAAGTTGGTGGGCATGTAACATCCCGAGTGCTGACGAGGGAGGGGAGTGATCGTCGGTGCGAAATGGCATGAACAAGGAGCGGCTCCTGACAGGCTTCCTGTATGGGGTTACATGCATGAATGAATCGAATCGACACCCGAAAGAGAGGGATTCCAAAGACTGTGCAGGTATAAGACTGCACAGTTTGGGATAACTTATAAGAATTGATTGGTACTACCTATAAAAATAAGATTCATCTACTTTTCGGTAGCCCAGAACGGAAGAATTCCATAGTTAAGCGTGCTTGACTTGGAGCAATTCTGGGATGGGTGACCTCTTGGGAAGTTTTCCCGGGAAGTGTGCGAGTGAGGAAAAAGCACACGGAAAAGTCTCGTGTTAGTATGAGGGGATAGTCGTTGATTATTGAAGCGGCCGGGTGTTACAGTATCAATAGGTAATGTCTCTTATTATTTGGGTGTGTCTTTCCTTAGACCTAACGTTGTCGTATAGACCTGTGCTCTGGAAGGCTTGCTTTGATTGTATATCTTGTCTGCCTGAAACATGGAGACTTGTAGGTATACTCTTGGGCATGTCCTAAGGACTCAGGGCTAGTGTGACAAGCTAAAGGAATTCGTCAATCTCTGTGAGAGATTAGGTTATCCGTAGACCGGTGAAACCGGGATGACATTTACGGGACTCGGGAATCTATGCATAGTAAAGGAGTCATGAGATGGCCCGCTCTTTAGAGTCCGTAAATGAAGATTCCCTGTTTTGGCAAAAGCTAACCTTAGACCATGGGAGTTGATACGTTTTCCTTGACCTAGGTCAATGGGATGGATAACTGAGACAAAAGGACAATTCACACGGTAACCAAATAGCTATAACACGTTGATTATTCGATGAACTCAACTAGCTCTGGGACAACAAAGCAATGCTAGTGCTCTGTGTTGTCATTAGATGGATTGGGCCTAATGGGCCCATGCCCATTTATGTCAGTGGCTACGTTGGGCCTAATGGGTCACGCACAAACACCTTAAATTGTCTTGAATTCTAGCATATGTGTTTAGGGCCCAATAAGGCATAATGGGCCTAAGTTGGAAAAGCCCACATATTGGGCCAAGAGAGAATAGGTGGCATCATGGGTCAAGTTGGACTTGATCCATGATGTAACCTAATTAATTTAAATGTTAAATTAATAAAATTAATTTGAATTCTAATTTTGAATTTCGAATCTGAAATTTGAATTTAATTAAAATTAATTTAAATTCTAATTTTGAATTTTGAATTTAAAATTGAAATTTAAATATAGTCATTAAATTAGATTTATTGAAGACGGAGAAAATAAAGGAAACCAATCAATTAGATTGATTGGAAACAAATCAATTGGATTGATTGACCAAAATTAAGAAAACCAATTAATTAAATTAATTGGCTAAAATTGAGAAAACAAATCAATTGGATTGATTGACCAAAATTAAAGGAAACCAATTAATTAAATTAATTGGCTGAAATTGGGGAAACCAATCAATTGGGTTGATTGGATAAAATTAAGGAAATTACCCAATAATATTGAGATTTGATGAGGGCGCTGATTTGACCTAGTCTCAGGTTAATGAGTAGCCACATCTATATATAGCCCCTCTTCCTCCTTAGTTTCATATCTCTTCTTCATCTCTAATTTTCTCCACTGAAACCTTAGCCAACACACACATCAGTGTAGCGGCTATGTCTCTCTTGGAATAACCAAAGGCACTACCCAATCTCTATTCTTCTCTCGAGTCTAGCAACCTCCGTTGAAGGAGATTGGACATTCGAAGAAGTGTTCTTCTCTTACAAGACAACAAGGTGGTGTGGATTTCCATCGGAGGACTTGGGTTCTTCAAGTATGAAGAATTGATCAAGAACGCATTTGATCAGGAATAATAATCCGAATAAAGGTATATACTTTAAACCCTAACATGTCTATTGCATGATTCATGAGATAAACATGATTGAGGGATGGGCAAAGGTTGCTTCTTCCGCATAAAAAAATTAATTTTTTCTCTTTTATATTCATGGCCTACAAAAGGCATCTTACATTTTGACCATCGAGGCTTTTTTGACCAAATAAGTATTACTTTACCTCTGTTCTAAAATATTTCACCAATTTGACAACTTGTATATTTATACTTGAGTATATTTTATATTTTATGCTTTTTTGAATATTTACTCAAGTGTAGGATCCAGATATTTGAATATTTGTTGTTCCACACAATATACTCGAGTATAAGGGTCATGTACTCGAATAAATGTTCAAAAAATTTCCTACTCGAATTTTTCAACACGTAGAACTTGAAAAGTCATGTGGAGTAAAAACAAACACCCGATTCAGACACCCGAGTCAAAGTTATGGCCTTTCGAAATTTTACTCTATAATTTTCAAAATTTTATAATGCCAATAGGTTTTGTGATACCTACAAAGCACCCCTTAAATTTCCAGTAAGGAAACAACATTTATTCGAGTACATGACTTATATGCTCGAGTATATTACGTGGAACAACAAATACTCGGGTATTTGGGTCCTATACTCGAATAAATATTCAAAAAAATTCAAAATACGAAATATACTCGAGTATAAGATCATGTACTCGAGTATATGGGTCCGTCAACGGTCATTAAAATAATATAATTTGACTAACTTTAATCAAGTGGATCTCATCAACGTGACATTGGCAAGTGCCATATTTATGTGTCTGTATAATTAAAAGTGATCAAAATTAATTAAATTTTATCATTTTAATAAATAAACTTTAAATTATATTAAGATAATATTTTTAAATATATTATCTTGTTCATTATATATCCTGATTTCAACTTATAAACTTGATAAGATTTACCTTCTTTAAATTATTTTAAAATTTCTCTCTCGTGATATGATATATATGTGCCAAATTGAAGGGAGTGTTAGAAATATTATCTGAATATATTACATTATTATCTATGAATATTTGTTTTCTTATTTTATTAGGATTTGGATTAGATCCAAACTTAAGGTCTTTATATATTATACATCTTTATATTAATTTAATACACAATACAATATTCATATTTCTATATTCTCAAGTTCTTTTAACTTATGGGTCATTCGGTAGAGAATAAAAACTTGTTGTGCTTGTGAATTACAATTATCAGGAATATGCTGAAGAAGTAATTTTTTTGAGAATATGACCAATAAATTGTTTGGTAGATTAAAATATTATCAAAAATGTTGATTCAAGTTTTATAATTTTATATTTAGTTAACTGTCAAATATTACTGAGAAATGACAAGAACATAGAAACAAGCGTGAATAGAAATTGACCTGAGAGTAATTTCAACGGAAAAAAGTTGGAAAATATTTTCACCGAATGGTAATCGTAAAATAGCACCCACCCGGTGATATTCTTTTATGGGAATTTGTTTCATAAGTTGAAATCCTGACAATTTGATTTTTCTCGAAAAAATTTCACAATCCTTAACGTGGGTAAATAAAGTTTTTAATATCTATTTGCAGGAATCTAAAATTTACCCACATATACCAAATGCCTGACTGGATTAACCCGATAACTCCAACCAACCCTCAGTTGTCAGTCGTAAATAGGCTGGGTTGGATCGTTGCATACCCATCCTAATTCAAGTATACTTGGGTCCCTTCATGGACTCATAATCTATTACTTTGCAACTCAATGACCACCCAACCAATGCTGCTTATATAAAAGATATTAAACTAATTAGTAACTTGGTTGTTTCAAAGATTAATAGTTACCACTTTATTTTTAAAAAAAATATTGCAACTAATTTCATATGCTAAAGATCTAAATTACTACACATTACGTGAATAAAGTGGTGGTTTAAAAATATGAATTTAATATTTATATATTTTTAAGAGAATAAATTAATGATAAAAATCTTTAAGCAATTAATGCATTGATATACTAATATTTAAAAGCTCAACTTAATAATTTATTATAAATTTTTTTAATAAAATGTTAGAAACTTTTTTTTTTTTTGGATATTCCTTCTTTTTTTTGTTTCTTTCTTGAGAAAAAAAAAGAGAGCTCGTAAGATTTGTGAAGCCTACGAGGATGTGTGTGTAAAAATAGCACTTCTTACAGCTTAAAGTGTATAAGGTGTTGTTATCAAAAAAAAAAAAAAAAAAAGTGTATAAGGTGTTATTATTATTTTTAAAAATTGACTGGGTGAGAGGATAAGGCAGATGGCCCTTGTTTAATGTCACGTAGTCGTGTAAGTGGGCTTGCGTGGCAAACTTACCAGCAGGCTTTTGTGACAGTGTAATGGAAGTTACTCTGTACACAAGATATCCATAATCCATTATTCGATGGAATTTTACTTCGTGCGAAGCAGGTGTGCCTGCTACGGACAGTGGTGTTTGTTTCAGGTTTTTGTGAAAGTTTCCTGGAGAAGTGATGCAAGTATTCTAGAAACTCCATGTTTGGTTCACCGATTTCCATTTTTTTGCCCATCTTTCCTTGTTGTCCATCTATCTTGCATTGGGTGTGATTTGTCTGAAAATCACTGTTACGGATTGCTTCCTGGAAGGTGGTATTGTGTTTAAAAACCCGGAGATGTTAAGAAAGTGGCAAAAGTGGTATATTTGATGACAGTATTGCCCCTCACACGTGAACAAAGTACGCCCAAATAGTTACATCAGTCATTGAGCTTGCTTATGTTCTGAAACTTGAGAAGAAACCCAAAAAGTGGAGACCGAGTGAAGAAATCCAGATGCGCGTGGATGGCAGATCAGGTAATGGTAATTTATTAATGAAATTTTGAAGAAAGTTTGTGGATGTCAACTGACATGTCACCCTGTATTTGGGAGGACGTTCCATTCGCGTAGGTGGTTGAAGAAGACACCCGTGAAGTAGATCTAGCGCATCGGAGAAGTAACTGGTTGGTATCTCCGGTTGATTTTGTGCGGTGCAGCGAACGTGGAGACATAAGGTCCTATTCTTTTGCCGACGGCTGGTCAAACTTTTCCTGCTAGTAAATATCTTAACCATGGTCCCATGCTCTCTGTTTATGTAGTCGCTCATTCTTGCTTACTATTGTTTTGAACAGTGTGTAGTTGTGATCGTGGATGTGCATGTGACTAGGAAGGGGTTAAAACTGATTAAAAATTGTGATGGTGTGTAAAATTTTTCTTGATCGGTTCAACATTTTGAGGGTCCAGATGACACCAAAATGGTTAAACAAGGCATTTGTTCTATCAGTAGCAGAATAGGGTGGAAAGCTGTTTGAACAAGTTAATGAAAATATCCGTTGATTTTATCATGTTTGATGTAATGGCCACTGTCATTTGTCATGAATTATGACTATAAGCTGAAATTCGACTTAATGATTGACAAATCCATGAACATTTATGTCTTTAAATATGAAGGTAAAGTTTGGTTAAGTGTTGTTTTCTTATGGTCACTCTTCTTTACATTTTGAAGTGGATATGAAATTGTTTGATACTTGGGTATGATATTGCCCAAAATGTATTTTATGAACGATGTTGGCTTCTCAAGGAGGAATCATATCTGATATACTTATCTAAATTGTTTGTGTTACTGAATTACACGATTCTGACTGGTATTAGCCGAAGATTTTATAATTATAAACCTCAAAAGAATCAAGCTGAAGCAATAGCCATCTTTAAAGGTAATTACTGATATATTAACCAATATTTTTTGTCTAGTCTGTTATACCGATTGTAGGCGTCAAAGGAGACTTAGTGAATTTATCACAGAATGCAAATAAAGAGAGCATTAACTTGTAGAGAGAGATTGCATGCGAATTCACTTACTAACCTGTCATAAATCTTATTTATTTTTACAATATTTGGTTTTATTTCAAGACCATATCAGGTCTACTACATAATATGGATCCATAATTCAAGATGCTAGAGTAGTTTTCTCGCAACCTTCAAACTTTACAAGTTCAAAAATTTGACACCTTTCCTTATTATTCCTTTACAATGAATGATACTTTTTCAAAGGGAAAAACAGTTGTCATATTATAGGAGTGTTTTTTTTTATCAGTGATCTTTCGATTTTTATATAATATTTTTTTGATAAATATAAGTTTTATATAAAATGTGTCTATAAGATAAGACTGCTTGAGAAAATCTAAACCTTTTTTTATAAGAGTGTGATTCACCTACCAATGAAATGAAAACCCCTTTCTTGACCCTCCTTTCAACACTGTAAATATGTTATTCCCAAAGGTACCACAGCTGGGTTTGTTGATTCCCAAACCCCTTTTTTTATAGACATTTATATGTTATTCCCAAAGGTACCACAACTGGGTTTGATGATTCTGCTCATAAATATGTGGTACGCAATCAATAATAGCATAACTTGGATCGTTCATAAAAGGTGGTACTTGTTATATTAGCTTGAAAATGGACAGAACACTGCCTTGAATTGCGTAACCAGCTACTGACATTTATGAAGACTTAAGCAAGTGACAAAATATTTCTCTATCACATGTGTAAATTACCGAGCATCTAAGTGACTAGTATGATTTTTTTTACCTACATAACCTTAAATTGAATCCATTATGTGCCATGAGTACTGAGATGGATTATGAGCAATTTACCAATTGATGTTCTCCATTGCAAAATCCATAATATCTGGAGCTGTAGAGGTTTTCAATTTTGTATCTCGGTCAATGGTATTTATTTGGGTTTTGTATTATCTCATTACCTCAGGGTCTGGTGGAGTAACAAAACAACTGATGTGCATGCTTCCAATGTCAAGCTTGGGTGGTACTTGAGGATGTCTATTCTGCTTCCAATGCCCTCAGGCAAATGCAAGGTTTCCCCTTCTATGATAAGCCCATGGTATCATATACTCCTTTATATTCATTTCACCTTCAATTTTACTTGTCAACTCCAAACTTGTTATATACTCTGTATTTATATATTTATTTATTTATTTATTTTAAATAAGGTGTTTAGGCTTGTTTTTAATTAGGATTAACTAATGTAATTATAATTATCTGGTTTAGTATGGTTCTGGTTTCTGAGAAGACTGTTTTTACTATGATTTGGAAATATACAACTAGTGCTGGAAGGCAGATACATAGTGGCCAATGTCTTGTCTGTTATTCACCTTTTCCTCATGGATTATGGAGCTTCAGAGATTCTGGAAGATGTGCCTGGAAATAGTGCATATCTTACTGGGTTGAGCCTCATTGGGGGAGTGACATTGTTCCCATCTGCTATTGAGGAAAAATTTTACCTGCTTTCTCTCACTCTTTTGATGATTATAGAAGCAATTTGTGCTTTAGTCTCTCACTCTTGGTACATCATGTTTTGACTATATCTCAAAATTTTAACCCGTATTGTGTGTGATTTAGGCATTTTATGACAACTTGCTTCTCTTGGAATATTCTTGTTTCATAATTTAAAACGGGTTTACCTGCATAGCATAATTTCTAATTCTAATTCTAGCAAGCTTTGAAATGTGACTACTAGGTCAGTGTGGTCTTCTCTTAACAAAACTTATATTGCAACTTTTTTAAATGCTCAAGTACTCTAATTGAGATAAGTAGTTCTGATTCTTCTGGGCTTTGATTTTCTATTTTTTTCATTTTTATTTTTTTGGGTTGGTGTTTGAGGGAAAAGGATAGCAGTCTACTTATTAAGAGATGGCAGAAATTTCCTTTTCATATTTTTGATCATGTTTGGTTCAGTCTATCAGTGAGTAATTGTTAAGATGCACTTCTATTAGTTTCCATAACATATTTAAATCGACTGAAGGAGTATGTTGTTCTGCAGGGGGCTATTATGGGCACATTGATAACTACAGTTATCATTCCTCTAAAGGATTTGTATGCTGAATTTGTTATCGAAGAACCTAAGGACAAGGCCAAGCAGAAAGTTAGCTAAGATGATTCTCGTGTCTACAAAAGAATTTTGTTGCAGTTGAAGTTTGCTACAAGTGTGCATTGCTCTATTATTCCTTTATTAGTGGAGGTTGCCTTCAGATTTGTGATATGCTCATAATTATTTGTTTTCAGAATAGGACCTTTTTTTTCCATTTCAGGGGTCATCAAATATTTTCACTTACTGGCAGTGTTTGATAATTGAACACTTACATCTGTAATTTATTCTTGTAACTATTTTTGTTATTCATTGTATAAAAGAAAGAAAAACTCATGTAAGCTTGTAGGAAATATAATATTATCTTCATTTTTCTTGGATTTAGCAATTAAGATGAGTTTCACTAGCATTGCTATTTTCGGAGTGAACAAAGTACATAATTTTGTACATCGTGTGTTTTATATTCTGCACCCAATAATATTCCAAATCTTTCTCTATTCGTAACCAAAATTAATTTAACACAAAAATATCTAAAAACTAGGTTATCGGGTATACACACTGGTTCATTTCAACAAGCCAGTGCAATGGGTGCACCTCATAACTGCCACCATCATGATTAACAAAGTCAAATTCCTGTAAGAGGGCAATTTTAAAGAAGGATAGTTTCGTAACTTCAATCACTTTCCCATTAATATGAAATATTCAACCAAACACTTCATTATGTTATTTCACTTAATTTTCTCAGTAATATTTTATTCAACCAAACAACTTTTTTTACATTTTCTTACCAAACTCACTTTTCAACCATTTCCCTATCAATTATATTTTTCTAGTATTCAAAAAATTTCTCCTCAATCAAACGCCCCCTTACAGTTTTCCTTTCATCGTTAAGTGGAGCGAGGAAGGAGTTAAGTGATCGTCTTCATCCACATTTTTTTATGGGAAAAGTGTCTATACTTTTAAATTACATAACTTACATTCTTTCACTCTCACAAAGAGGTAGGACCTACAACATTATTTTTTTTGTCAACTCTCTCTCCTCCTTTATCTATCTCTTTCTCTCTCTTAAAATGACACAACTTTACATCCTTCAAAATTATACACACTTTTCCCTTTTTTTATTGTATGAATAGAAACTTTTAGAAAACTTATATGTTAAACTAATGGAGCTAATTTGCATTTACTAGATGCCGTATAAGACTTCCTTTTTGGTGACGTGTGCACTTAGTTTGCTGTGGTAGGTAGCAAATTAGAGAGATTGTCATGTTACTTTTGATCAAAATAGACTGATATGTCACACTTAATTCTCTATATCATGTAACGAATTTCTCAATGATAGTCACGTATTTAATTTTTGCTCAGAGCATATTGATATTTTGATTATTTAATTCATTACTATCCATAACAAATTAGATGACCGCTAAAAACACCATGTTTGCAAATTATGTTCGCTATTTATTGTAACAAATTTGTATCTATGGGACTTTGAAAAAATTTACTATTCGTTTGATATTTAGAAAAAAAAAATTGAATTAGTGATAAATAGGTCACCGCATGTTCCGTTCTTGTAATATATCATGGGGTAAAGATCCAATGAAGAGTAGGCGTTTCCTACTAATGACAATCTGGACTTGTGCTTGCTGGCAGCGAAGCACAATCCAATAATTAGATGACCAAGTGAGTAGAGATATAAGATTTAGCATTTTAGCCTAATTTTTTTTTAACCTTCTTAATCAATCACTGTAATAATATTATTAAGTGATTAATGTTTTTCGTGTAACAGGAGATAAATTATCTCCTACAACTCCAAATCGACATTGTTTTTGGAATTGGAATAATAATTGCAATGCATATTAGTAAAATATATGATATAAAAGGAAAGTAAAATTTTCAAAATATCGTATATATTTTTCTTAATTATTTTGATTTTGCTTGAGATAATTTTATCTCATGTGACAAGTGAAATATTTTTTTCTTAATTAATTACTAAAATATGTGTTTATATTGATTTTGTATTTGATATGTTCTTTGTTAAATGTTAAAAAAATATTACAACGATATTTTAAAAATATGTAAGGAAATTCTTTATCTAAAATGGTTTTTGTTTTATATAAGAGTTATGTTGTAGGAAAAGTGATTGTGTAATGTTATAGAGATTCGTTTTGCGTGCCTTAATTTTTTTTTTTTTTGCTTTAAAAAGTGTGGGTCCCACAAAATGTTGTGTGTGTAGGAAATTTTTTGGTGTCATATGACATGATAGATGTAAACACCATAAATTAATAACTAAAATCTAATAGGACATCAAGGAATTGTGTTTTAATTGACATATTGAAAAAATGTGTTTTAAAATGTTTTAATTGAAATCAAAGAGAAGGTAAGTGGGGTTGGTAAAGCAAAGAGAAGGTCGGAGAGGTGCGGCTTGCTCTGATGAATTTATGGTCGGTAAATAATGAATGAGTGTGAGGCACTCTGCTCCAACCTCATGTGACGTGTTCCTCCAAATCCACCGTCCAACTATTACGGTGCCATGGTTATAATCCAACACCACATTATCATATCATATGGGTGCAGCGATGGGTTTGCGTGCCTCCGCTTTGCATATGGGGTTTAGTGGTCCATGGATACCTTGGCGGGTTTCGATCCCTTCTGTTTGTAAAAAAGAAAAAGTGTTGCAAATTAGACTTTTTTTTTTAATGGTGGGCCAAGCCCATAGAATTAAATTGAAAGCTGGTGCATGTTAAAGGAAACATGCTCCATCAGAAAAAAACTTACAAAAGTCGCTCCAAAATGAAAAGATACTAGTAGAAGGAGAAGAATATAACACTAACTCTCCACTCCTACTCTTAAGACCTACCAAAGCTAGACTATCAGCACACAAGTTAGCCTATCTAGGAACAAATTCAAAAGCAACATGCTCGAATGACAGCAAGCAATTTCTAATTTTCCTAGCTACCAAGGAATAGTCATCTAAAACATTCAGATTAGCTACACAAGATAAGGCTTCTTTGCTGTCACTCCCAAGCCAAACTTTCTTGATCTTTAAATCACTTGCCAACTTAAGACCTTGCCAAATGCCCCACAATTCAGCTTCAAAGCTTGAGGCAGCAACCAATTTTTAAAGAGAATCCACTAATCCAGTCACCCTTCCAAGTGCATATCAAACCTCCACATGCTCCTGACTTGGACTCCAAATTTACAGCACCATCAACAAAGATTTTGAACATCTCCTTCTGCTCCTGAAATCCAGCCCCAAACAGAGAAGAAGAGTGCTCTATTTTCTGATCAAAAGGGTCCTCAGAACAACTACTATTCATATCTCTCAAATACAATAGGATTCTACTCATCGGGTCACTAGGCCAGTCAAAAAGATCTTCATGGACAGTTAGATTTCTCCACTGCCATAGCATCCAACAAGTAACAAAAAATGCTTCCTTCCACGAATGCCAGCATTTTGTTGAGAAAGATTTACAAATATTTAATCTAAACCAGTCAAAATCATTTGTTAGAAGAAAAACATCAGGTATCTTACCTCCAAACCATCTCTCCCACACCTTCCTAGCCTTCAAGCAGTCCCTCATCACATGCATTAAGGTCTCATGTGCTGATGAACAAATCGTGCAGAGAGTCTCCCCTCCATTCCACAAGCTAGTAGAACTTCTAATTGGTAATTTATTAAGGCATGCCAACCACATAAAAGTAGCAATCCTAATGGGTCCTTTCCATTTCCAGATTAGAGACCAGACTTTGTCCTTCTTCAAATTTGCACCCAGTAATTGCTGATAAGCATTCCTAACCAGAGAACAACTTGGGCTGCTTCGTAACCAGCAAATCCTGTCCTCAGGGCCATTTGGGCAGGGAGCTTTTATACTTTGCAGCCTTCTAAGTATAGTGACATCAAGATAATGCTTCAAATAATCCCATTGCCAATCACCTGTTACTTGGTCCACAATATCACTCACCTTCAATTCCTGTTCTGCAGTGCAAGGTTTAGTGAATGCAAGCTCATAGAGGTTATCTTCCCATCCATGCCAACAATCTGTCCAGAAATATACTGAATTACCATTCCCCATCTCCCAAATCAGATACTGTTCCAGTTTCACACGTGCAGCACAAATGCTATTCCATAAGGAGGAATCTCCATTTCTGACAGCTAGCCCTCTCCTAGGATCATGTTTTTTCTTCCATATTTCCCAAGTAGAACTCTACTCCAAAGACTGTTAGGATCATTAACAAGCATCCAAGCTATCTTTTGCATGAAAGCTTCATTTTGCACTCGAAGGTTAATGATGCCCAAACCTCCACACTCCTTGGGCTCATAGAGTTTCTCCCATGCCACATAGTGAGCTCTCCTTTTTGCATCTGAATCTCCCCAGATAAAATTCCTTTGTAGTTTTTCAATTCCTTGACAAACATGAACAGGAAGAGAGTTGTTTTGCATGTGATACAGAGGCATAGCTGCAATCACACTCTTGGTGAGAGTGATTCTACCCGCCAAAGACAAAAATTTTGTCTTCCACCCTTGGAGCCGATTCTGCATTCTTCCAATAACATTAGAATAATGCTGCCTACTAGTCCTCCCATGTCTCAGCAAGGTCCCTAGATAGCATCCAATCCCCTTGACAACTTTGAACCCACTAGCAACAGCCAAAGTTTTCACTGTCTCCTGAGTTGTGTTCTTAGAGAAGTAAATACAAGACTTCTCCATACTAACACATTGGCCTGACATTCGAGAGAAATTCTCCAAGCAGCCTGTAATACACTCCATCTGGCTAATGGAAGCTTCAGCAAATAGGATGATATCATCAGCAAACATTAGGTGTGATATTTGAGGCCCTGTCCTACCAGCTCTAATTGGGAGCCATGCCTTCCTATCAACTTCATCCATAATAAGATGGGTTAACTTCTCCATACATAGGAAAAATAAATAAGGAGACAATGGGTCCCCTTGCCTGAGTCCCCTTTGAGGAGAAAATCCATGAGTCCTACTTCCATTCCATAACACCTCAATAAATGGACTTGTGACACAGCCCATAATAGCAGTTATCAGCTCATCTGGAAGCTTCATCTCTTCAAGAACAGCCTTGACAAAACTCCACCTGAGCTTATCATAAGCCTTCTCTAGATCAATCTTGATAGAGAAATAACTCTTCTTTCCTTGCATCCTATGCATAGAGTGAATAAGTTCCTGGACAATAATAATATTGTCCTGGATATTCCTCTTGGGGATGAAGCTTACCTGATTAGGAGAAACAAGCTCACCTATAAATGGCTTGATCTTGTTAACCAGAATTTTACTCCAACCCTTATACACAGTGTTACATAGTGCAATGGGCCGAAACTGCTTCATGAAACAAGGCCTCTCCACTTTGGGAATTAGTGCAAAGAGAGTCTGATTGATCTCTTTAATCTGCTCAGGCTTGTTGAGATACAACTACATGCTACTGAAGACTTGTTCTTTAATCAGCTCCCAATTCTTATGATATAACAATGCTGGATATCCATCTGGTCCAGGAGCTTTTAATGGGGCCATTTGAAAGAACGCATTCCTGACATCCTCAAGAGAAATATCCAAAGACAATAAGTTTCTATGTTCCTCCCTGATAGCTGGCCAAGAGCAGCTAGTCTGACACCACCCTGATTCAACCATGTCATCTGTAAAAAGATTAATGAAGAAGTTCCTGGCCAGAACAATCAATTCCTCCTCTCCAGAAATCCATCCACCACCATGATTCTGAAGTTTGATAATCTTATTCCTCTTCCTCCTAATCAAAGTGCAAGTATGATAATACTTAGTATTTCTATCACCCCCTTTAATCCAATCTCCTCTAGATTTTAGAAACCAAATCTGCTCCTCTTGCTCTAAAATATCAGCAAGCTCCTTATTAAGATTAGCTTCTAATTCTTCCAAATGATAGCTATTCCTCAAGTTCATCTGTCTTTGGATGCCATCCAGCCTAGCTATCACCCTGTTTTTCCTATAGTGAGTGAAGCCAAAGACATTCTTATTCCAGCTTCTGACTGCTGGAGTAAAAGATGTCAAACTGTCCAGTAGCTTAGAGCTGGAATCCCAATTGGTTCTGATAAAGGAGTTAAAACGAGAATCATTCTGCCAAACAACCGTGAACCTGAATGGCCTCTGCCTCCAGCACTGATCCTCTTTATCAAATCTCACCAAGACATGACAATGATCAGAGAAAATTCTAGGAAGATTCAAGACAGTAGCTTCCTCAAAACAAGTTCTCCAAACATCATTTGCAACGGCTCTATCAAGCCTTTTGAACACTCTATCCAAATGAGGGAATTTGGGCCCCTTCCATGTGAATCTGTTTCCTCCCCCTCCCAAATCTATAACCCCGCATGCATTTAAAACATTATTAAACATAATGCATCTATTAACATCAACAGGCTTACCTCTTTTCTTTTCAGCAATTGAGGAAATCTCATTAAAGTCTCCTGACAGCATCCAAAGACTATTCATGGTTCTCCCAATAAGCTTCAAGTCTTCCCATAACATTCTTCTTTTTTCTTCTTTTGGGCTAGCATAAACAGCAGTCCAGAAGAATCCTTCCTTACCAGGAAATTCCACCCAACAGTGGATGAATTGTTCCTGTTTCCTCACAAGAGTGACACTCACCTCATTCGGATCCCAGACTATCCACACACCTCCTGCAAACCCATTGGCCTCAGAAATTATATAACTAGGATACTCCAGACTTCGAATAATTTTCAAAGCTAAGTCACCACTATCTCTAGGCTCCAATATTGCAGCCACTCCAACTCTATACTTCTTCCTAAACCTTCTAAAGGTGCTCTTAAATTGTTTCTTTCCAGCACCTCTACAATTCCAAGTCAACAAATTCATCATGAATTTTGAGATAGATGCAAGATTTCAAAGTTCTTGCCACTTATCTCAAGGTCCACAACAGATGCCTCCTGAATAAAAACATCTCTCTTAACACCACTAGTCTCAGCTATGCCAGCCATACAGCCAAACTGAGTAGACTCTGCATTCTGATCCATATCCATACTATTGAGAGAATCTGCATTTTTTAAATTCTCCTTCATCACCAAGTCAGGTGGTTCAGGATCCTTCAACTCATACTCCAGTAGAAAACTACCAACTTGTTGAATGCTCTCTACATGATCCAGAGAAGTCTCAGAAGCTGTAGCCTCAGCTGCCATCACTATATCCCCTCATAATTTACTTGAACATAGATCCAGACTTGGTCCCCATGCCTTTCTTATTATTGGAAATATCCTCCCCAAATGATATGTTGTTCCTGAGATCACTTTTCTGAGTTGCTTGACCTCCTTTCTTCCTTCTTTGCACCACCATCCACTCGCCAACACCCTGAGCTTCAGCCTTTTCCACTGGTTGAACAGGGTTCTCACGAGATTTTTCCATTGGAGTTTGCTTAGCAATTTCTGGGCAGGAATCAAGATTATGCCCATATCTGCCACACTTCAAACATATTAAGTACAGTCCTTCATATTCAATCCTTTTCCTACAACCATCCAGTACATACATCCCTCTCAGAGGTTTGGCCAAATCAATCTCGATGCATACTCTAGCAAACCTAGCCCTATCTCCAGTTGAAGTTGTTCTATCAACTCTTAAGACTTTACCAATCACAGATCCTAAGTGATTCAAAAATGGAAACTCATAATATTCTTGTGGAATACCTGGCAAACGCACCCATGCTGCTACCTTATGAATGTTAGCCTTCTCTGGATCAAAGCAAGGCTCCCATCTCCTGGTAGCCAGATAATGCCCCAATATCACCCAAGGCCCTCCCGAAATAGCCAAATTCAGATCCTCCAGGCAGCTGAAGCGAACAGAGAAAAAGTCATTCCCTAAGTCAACTACTGTAATACTTCCCGCTTTGGCCCAGAGCACTTCCAACCTGCGCTTCATAAACCCAACACCAATCCTCTTGCCCAGCAGCTTAACAATCAAGGCGTTCTTCCATCTCTGACGGATCCGAGCGCGAGCTTCTCCATTGCTCTTAATCTCCATCAGTCCATCCTCTCTGACCACTGTCTGAAAGCCCCATTCAGAAATAGTCCCCTTATTCGGATCGAGTGGATCCAGATCAGGATCCTCCTCCTCCATCAGCCAAGGTGATGCTTCGCCCGAAACACCATTTTCCATCCCTGTGACCTCCGCGAAGGACCTCTGCTTTGCAAGACCCTTCTCACCAGATTGAAACTCAGATACAACTTCATGCATCCTACCTTCAGTCAGAATTTCTTCTCCATTCTTTGTACGCTTCGTGCTCTTCCTAGTCATGCACAACAGATCAGAATGATTCTCCATCAAAGTCTCCATCGAACCAGCCATTCTCAGAAACGTAACCCTAGCAGACAGAAAATTTTTGCGCGCATGGCCAAACGCGCCTAACTAACCCATTTTTTCCAGCAAACTTGAATTAGTGCAAATTAGACCTTTATTTCTATTATTATTCTTTTTTAAGGCTATTTTTTTTTGTAATATAAATTTTTTTTTTGGTGAATATAGTTTGTAATATAATTTCACTAAAATTGTTTTTGGCACAACTTTTTGATACTAATTTTTTTTTTTTAAAAACTATTTCGAAATAAGAAAGCTTTGAAGTACGTAGTGAAGAATGAAGATGCATTTACCATTAGATTCAAATTAAAGCGTCTCTTGAAAAATATGAGTGACAGAGAGATATGAATTTATTTTCTTTTACTTTTTTTTTTGTTACAATAGCCAGTTTCAGTTCAATATATTGAAAATTATATTTCGCAAACAATAAATAATTTTCGTTTATAAGCCTAAGCATGGTATGCCATGCTATGTAGCACCGATACCGACACGGGACATGTGTCACGATACGACACGACACTCCGATACGTTAATTATAAAAAATGTTAGATTTCGACACGTTAGGACACGTTTTGATATTAAATAATATTTTTAATTTATGTAGTGCGTATTATATTAATATTCAATAATTTAACAAAAAAAATGAATCTAAACTTATAATATTCATAAATTTTGCAAAGAAACATAAGATATCCCAAATATTTATATTAAACTCAATAAAATGGTAATTGTAATCCAACGAATTTAATAGTTGGAATTAAAAACTCAACGCAACACAACTTTTGAACCTTTTTTTGAATTTCTATAATTCATATTGGAGTGTCGGAGAGTGTCCGAGTATCCAAGAGTGTCAGGAAGTGTCGGACAAAACAGGTTAAGATTTTTAAAGTGTCGTTGCTTCATAGATACCATGTGTCCAATGCGTGTTGCGCATTTAGATGAAGGCGAAGTAATTAAGATTAAGAATAAAAAAGAATAAGAATATTAACTCAAATTTAACATTTTTATAATGTTATAGAAGGTATAACAATGAATGAACAAATGAAAGAATATCTCATTGCCTAACAACTAATTAAACAGAGTGGAAAATTTTAGAGTTGAGTTGGGGATGCAGGACGTGCGTCTATACGAGCGTAGAACATATATGCTAAAGGAATTGTTATGGAAATATTTTGACCGAAATTGTTTTACGTTACAACTTTTCTTTTTAATGTAATTGTGATTTTTATTTTTTATTTATATAATGAGTATGGGTCAAGTTTTGGGTCAATAGGTCATTATTAAAACAAATCAGGTCTAAAATTGACCCAAATAAAAGTGGGTCAGTATTTAAACTAGTTCAAAAAATATAAGTATTTATGGGTCAGATATCAACGACAGGACAAGTGAACCAATTTTTTTGCAAAGCCCTAGGTGGAATGGCCACGCGCATTGACCAGGGCGCTGAGTCTCCGAGTTACCCACCCATATGTATGCAAATCTGTACCTCTTCCCATTCACGCGTGCACCCATTGAGGAACCATGAGTCCCACACCTGCTGGAACAGAGCCCATCAACGGCTACGTCTGCGACTGTGAGAACCACGTTGATGGCTTGTTTTTGGGCACCCTTTGATGCGAGCTTCATGATTTGGTCATCAGTGAGCGATTTGCCCATAGAGTATTTCTCGTCGATGACTTGGGAACCGAGGGAGGGGGCTAGCTTGGGTGACTTGTTGGAGTTGATGAGGTTGTAGTATTTCTCCGTTGCCTTCCACCATGTTGCCACGGTTGGTTGTGATGCGGTGGTGAATCTGGTGATGGGTTTGGGAGAGGAGAGTGATGTGATAAAGTCTGCGATGATGGCTCGCTGAGATGGGTTGAATTTGCCGTACCAGATGAGGTTGACAGAGATTTTGCCAGTTAGGAGAGGGCCTTTGTGGTATTTGAATTGCAACTGCTGGTCTGACTCTGACTCAGCGAGTCTCCTAGCCGAGGTCAAGTGAAGTAGGGAAATGGTGAGAAAAAGGCTAAAGAGAAAAGAAGACGATATAAAAAAGGCCATTTGTTTGTATTTTGTATAGAGAGAGATAGAAAAGAAAAGAGTGTAAGAAGTGAGAAGTGTAACTTGAAAGATATTATTAGTTAATTAATAATACCATTCGTTGTTTTAAGATGTGAAAATATTTGATGATGAACATAAAATAAAATAAAATATTACTATTTATTTTTATTATTTATGTGAATTAAGAAAATTATATTTTACATTAATATTTCATACTTACTAATTTATATTTTATATTTCATTAGTTAATTAATAATACTGTAAGAACCCGCACCGTTAATTATGGTATTTTTATTGTTTAATTATGAGAAGTAATGGAGATTGGAGATCAGAGACTGATTCGGAAGAGGAGGATGATGCCGAGATGCTGCTGCAGGATGGGGCTGTAGATGAACGAAAAAAGGCTCTATCTTTGGAGGATGTCACTTTGGAGTATCGCAAGGATGGTTCTCCGAACTTCAAGCTTTCGGACAGTTTCAAAAGGACAGCTTGGAAGCCGTGGAAGAAATCGTTGATTGTCAAACTGCTGGGGAAAAAACTCTCAATAAATTTCATGAGGAAACGGTTGGAGAATATGTGGGAAAGGGATGGGAAAATTCATGTAACTGACATTGAGAATGATTTTTTCTTAGTCAGGTTTGAAGCAAAAAAAGATATGAAATTTGTTTTAGCTGCTGGGCCATGGTTAATATTTGATCATTATTTGTTCATCAGATTATGGGAGCCCGATTTTCAAGCGTTTAGCTCCCCCATTAGCAAGATCACTGCTTGGGTCCGATTACCTGGGTTTCCAGTGGAATATATTAACACTCCCTTGATGAAGAGTGTTGGTAATTGGTTGGGGAAGTTCATTCGACTGGATGCAGCATCAACCAATCTTGCCAGGGGAAAATTTGCCAGGATTTGCGTCGAACTGGATATTAGCCAGCCACTAAAGTCTGTCTATTATGTAGAGCGAAGGTATAAGCAGGTGGAGTATGAAGGTCTTCATTCAATATGTTACAAGTGTGGGAAATATGGGCATAGAACGAAGCTTTGCCCCAATGCACCAAAGGAACCTGTGACTGTGACCAATGGCGAGGTGTCTATGAATAATACAATTCTGGACAGTAATATGCAGCATGCTGAAATTCCTGGGGAGACTAATCAACCTAATTTCGGTCCTTGGATGGTAGTTTCGAGGAAAAAACAAAAAACATGTGGAAAGGAAGTCTGATAATAGTATACAAAAAAGCACTGAAGAAAAGCATCTTAAAATAGTTGCTGAAACAACTAAATCTGAGACTACGGAAGAGGGCCACAATATTGGTAAGTTGAGCACAGATAGGCTTGGGGAGGACAATTTACATGGGGTTCAGGATCTAGCCAAGAGTCCAGGTAAAGATAGGCAACATGGTGTTAATGACCGAGTTCATCTAATAGAGACAGAAACTGCTTTCAAGTTGGTGGGAGATGGTGTCGGGGATGCAAATATGGAGGAAAAGTCTATTCCTAAGGATACCATAGGAAGTCTTACGAAGATACAGCACAATATTAATAACAATTTGAGCTCGATTGATACTCTATGTCATGAGAGTCCTGTTGTGATGTATACTGATAATGTTGGGAATGAGAATTATTTTGATGACTCTGCGAAGGTTCAGAAAACTTCTAGGGATCCATCCCTTAGTGTGACTGTGTTATCTCAAGATCCTAAGTCTCCGGATCCCAAGCCTAGTAAGACAACTTCAGTTTCTAGCAGAAGTAAAGCATCATCTGGTCAACGAGGAGTAGGGAAGTCTTTTTTCAGTAAATTGTCGCAGGTGCAATCTCACTCTGCAAAAATTCAAAAATCTTGTTGATGTCTTTGCTATCTTGGAATTGTAGGGGTGCGGCCAAGTCTAATTTGTGTCGTACTCTTAAAATGATAGTGGATAAACATGCTATTTGCATGGTGGTGCTAATGGAGACTCGAACCAGTAGCGTTAAGAGTAAAAGTTTGATGAAGAAACTTAGATTTGATCAGATCTTAGTTGAGGAAGCGGTGGGTTTTTCTAGTGGGATTTGGGCTATATAGGACTCCAACCGTGTTACGGTGCAAAGAATTTCCCAATCATCCCAGTTTTTGCATATGAAGGTTCTGATGAATAATTCTAGAGAATTTTTATGTACTGCTGTTTATGCAAGTCCCCGTGAAGTTGAAAGACATGTGATGTGGGATGATATTTCTCATATTAGCAACTCTATTAATGTTCCATGGATTATGTTAGGTGATTTTAATGATATCAGAAGTAGTAATAAAAAGAAAGGAGGATCCTATCCAGATAGTGCAAGATGCAGTCGGTTTTCTGATTTTCTCAATAGTTATCATGTGGAAGACTTAAACACTTCTGGTCCTTATTTCACTTGGCAGGGTCCAAAGTGGAATCACTTGGATAGAGTTTTCAAAAAGCTTGGTCGAGTTTATGCGAATCAGAGATGGAGATTGTGTTTTGAGGAGGCTGAAGTCTGCGTGCTTCCTAGGATACTTTCGGATCATAGACCCTTACTTGTGAATTTTTCTTCGAAATTTAAAGTGTGACAGAAGAGGTCGTTCCGCTTTATAGCTTCTTGGCTGGAGCATCCAAATTTCGATGAGCTGATGCAAGAGAAATGGAATTAAAGAGAGGAGATTATGTCTATGATCAATCAATTTGTTCCTCACCTCCAACGGTGGAATAAAGAAGTTTTTGGTAACATCAATATGAGAAAGACGAATTCAACCCATAGAATTCAAGACGTTCAGAATTATAGATTTGCTAACGACTCTCCTCGGCTGGAAGATCTAGAATGTCATATGCAAAGGGAGTTAAATGTGACTCTGGATCAAGAAGAGTCTCTTTGGTTTCAAAAATCTCCTCATAACTGGATCGTTGATGGTGACAAGAACACCAAATTTTATCATTTAAAGACAGTGGTTCACAAAAGTTGTAATAAATTAAGCAGGCTGAGGAATGATACTAATTGTTGGATTGAGGATCCCTCCCATCTTAGGAATCATGTCTGTAGTTACTATAAAAGTCTGTTTACTAAAGAATCCCACAACCGTAAATGGTTAACATCTCCAAATTGCTGGTCAAATATTCCGTCTGAATAAAGGAAAGATTGATCAAAGTTCCTGGGCTGGAGGAAATTTCCAGAATTTTGCGTGAAATGGGGTCTTTTAAGGCTCCTGGTGATGATGGCTTTTTAGCTATATTTTTTCAGTGACAGTGGCCTTTCTTAAGGACTCAAATTTGTGATGCTATCGGTAAGATTTGGAGTAAGGCGGAGCTTGTTGTTGAGATTAATTCAACTCTTTTGGTATTGATTCCAAAAAAAAATTCTCCTGAGTTTATCTCTCAGTTTAGACCGATCTCTTTATGCACTGTAGTTTACAAGATTCTGTCCAAGATCATCGTTGATAGGCTCAAACCGATTATGGAGGTCATTATATCTCCTTTTCAGGTGAGTTTTGTTCCGAATAGACAAATTCAAGATAATATTATTATTGTCCAGGAATTAATTCACTCAATGCATAAGATGAGAGGGAGAAAAACTTTTATGGCTATCAAAATTGATTTGATCAATGCTTATAACAGAGTTAGTTAGGAGTTTTTGCATAGAATTTTAGATGAAATTTCACTTCCTGAGCATACTGTAAACCTTATTATGAGCTGTGTACAATCTTCCAAAATTAATGTTTTATGGAATGGTGGTAAAACTGAAGATTTTACTCCTTCTAGGGGTATCCGGCAAGGGGAACCCTTATCTCCATATCTTTTTGTAATGGCCATGGAGAAGTTGACCCATATTATTAATACTGCTATTAGTGGAGGTATCTCGAAACCTATGAGGGTTGGTAATGGTGGACCTCAAATCTCCCATCTAGCATTTGCAGATGACTTGATGATTTTCATGGAGGCTAAGGAAGAGCAGCTCGATGTCTTTTTAAAATGTCTGTCCTTATTTGAAGAAATTTCAGGTGAAAAACTGAGTGTTGAAAAAACTAGTGTTTTCTTTTCAAGAGATACGACAGAGGATATGCGCCGAAGGATTTCTGAGAAAAGTGGTTTTAAATATGTGAAGAATGTGGGCAGATACCTGGGGTCTATGATGCAGCATGGTAGGGTTTCAAAAAATTCTTACTCAGGAATTGTTGATAAGATTAGAGTAAAACTCAATGCGTGGAATCAACAAAGTTTGTCGTAAGTGGGTAGTATCACCTTGGCTCAATCAGTCATATCTGTTGTTCCTTACTTTCAGATGCAAAGTTGCAAGCTTCCTACTTCAATATGTTTAGAGGTTGAGACAATTCAAAGAGGTTTTATCTGGGGTGATAGGGAGGATCATATGAAGCATCATCTGATTAGCTGGAATACTACTACTCTTCCTAAAATGTTTGGTGGTCTTGGATTTAAGAAATTAGAGATTATGAATGATTCTTTTCTTGCCAAACTAGTTTGGAATTATGTGAATAAACCTAACCATCTCTGGTCTCAGGTTCTCCAAGCTAAGTATGGTGCATTAGAAACCGTGGTGGCCCTTTTGTAGTGCATGGTGGTGATTCCAATCTTTGGAGAAATATTTGTAGAATTTGGAATATTATGGAGGATTGGCTTGTTTGGGAAGTTGGGGATGGCAAGAGTATTAGTTTCTGGCATGATAGATGGTTTCCTCAAGCTTCTAGTCTCCAGGAGTGTGCCACGAGGAGAATTTCCTCAAGGGAAGCAGACATGAAGGTGGCGGGTATGGTTAAGGATAATGGCGAGTGGGATTTGGCTTATATATCTGAGTCTCTTCCGGCTGATATTGTCGACAGTTTCCGTAGTGTGCTTCCTCCTTCTGACGTTGATGGACCGGACAAGAAAGTTTGGAACCTGCATGGCTCGAATATTTTTTTGGCGAAAGCAGTTTATGAAATGTTAACAAGCCATGATAGAAGTGAGGTTGCTGATAATTCTAAGTGGTCTTTACTTTGGAAGTGGAAGGGTCCTCAAAAGATTAAAATTCTTATGTGGAAAATCTTGCATGGGAGACTTCTTACTAAGAGAAGAATTGCAGCCTGGGGTAATGGTGATGATGTGTGCTTTGTGTGTAAAGTGGAGAGGGAATCGGTCCTTCATGCTCTTAGGGACTGTCAAGAAGTGAAACCCTTGTGGTCTTATTTTGTGCTTAGCTCGCAGTATGATGAGTTCTTTTCTGGTAGTTTGGAGCAGTGGCTTTTACTGAACATTTCAAATCCAAACTATAGCAGATTTCGAAAGGATTGGATCACTTTATTCTTCATTTTGTGTTGGAATATTTGGACCTGGAGAAATGATGTTACTCATGGGGCCAATGCTCTTTCAATCAGTATGAAAGTTGATCTGGTGCAGAATCTTTTTAAAGATGTGATTGAATCTTTTAATCACACAAAAAATAATTCTGCTGAGAGGAGCACCATGGTTTTTCATATTGCTTGGCAATTCCCTATTTCTGACTTTATTAAGGTAAATACAGATGGTGCTGCGCGTGGGAATCCTGGTCTTGCTGCTTGTGGGGGAGTTATTCGTAATTCTCAAGGTCTTTGGTTGGGTGGCTTTGCTTTCAAATTGGGTTCTTGTTCTTCTTTTAAGGCTGAGCTGTGGGGAGTTTTGTGGGGTTTAGAGTGGCGTGGAATGCTGGGTTCTGCAAGGTTGTGATTGAGAGTGATTCATCTAGTGTGGTCACTGTGCTCACCAGAAGTGGTGTAGCAGTCCGTGAAAATCAGTTGATTTCTCGTATACGGACTTGGTTGGATAGAAGCTGGTCTGTTATTATTCAGCACACGTTAAGGGAAGCAAATACTTGTGTAGATTGGTTAGCAAATTTTATTATTGATCATGGTAATCAGGAAGACCGTTTAGTGTGGGGGGAGCCTCTTCCTAGACTGATCCCGCTTCTTAATGCTGATATGGCTAGTGTGGGAAGATCTCGTGTCTTACGTTGTAATTCGTAGTTTTCTTTTTTGTTTTTGTTTTTGTTGTTTGCGGGGCTTAGTATTCCTTTTCTTTACCAAAAAAAAAACTAATAAAATGAAATGAAATTGGTTAAGGAGAGAGAGAACTATTATGAGTAATATAAAAAATTTAAAATAAAAATAAAAATTAGTATGTTAGGTTAGAGAGACTCTAAGACTGAGTTTTTGAATTGGAGCCTGAAGCCATTTTATTAAACGAACTTTTATATAAGTCCAGACCTGATTCCAACAACTAATTTTAAACATAAACTCAGGCCTTCACAAACTGAGACAAAGACCTCTGAAAGGCTACTGATTCGTTTATCTCTCATACCTACAACGATATCTCTCTTCTCTATACGTTACAAGTTACAACATCTCATCTTTTACACAGTTTTCTTTGGCCTCTATATACAAAATACAAATGGCCTCTCTTATATCCTCATGTATTATTATCTTCAGCCTTGTTCACCTGCAGTTTCCGTTCCAATACTATAAATGCCCTTACCTAATGGCAAAATCTCTGTAAACCTCATCTGGTACGGCTACTTCAACCCATCCCAGCGAGCCATCATCCCAGACATCATCAACTCCATTATAAGTTAACGTAATTAATCCATGGAGTCAATTAATATTGAATGCACATATTCTTCCTATGCTTCGAATGTTTGGTGGCATTTAAGAGAGTTTTTATTTGAGGCTGGAAGATAGGTGGGGGAGCAGTACCTCGACACATAGTTTTTAATATTTGCCCAACATTTTAAGCTAGCTCTGCACAAAGTCCAACCGGATAAGGTAGTAAGTAACGTCTTAATTAGAACATGTTAATTAACTTGCTTTTCGCATCTATGCCATAAAGTAAGTAATTAAACTACGAATTGGAAGGTTCCTATTGCATTTTTAGTCTTAACGATCCACCTCACGTTTTCTAAATATTAGTAGGGACTTGCACCGGTAATGTTAGACTCACAACATTTAGTCAAAGGTTCCCTATTAGGTGGTCAAGCCAAATGTAGGGGACCAATAATGTTATAGACAGCTCAATTGTAGTAAATAGTTCCCAGTGTCGAACCTAATAGGTTAAGTGACAAATCGATCCATGATCCACAGAAATCTTAATCCAAATTTTTAGATAGTGACTGTATGAATCTTTTCACGTGATTCTTATTTAATTTAGTCCTAAATAATTTCATCATTCATATTTAAATTTTAAAAATCTTCAACTCGTATAATTTTATATTCAATGTTTAGTATGGAAAAGCTGGTGATGCTCCTATCTAGCTCGAATGGAAAATATCTTCAGTATTTTTAGTACCGAAGTACATTTTTTTATCAAAATTAATAAAAAGTAATATAATCAACTCTTTCCTTTTATGTTATTGACACCTTTTTTATATTTAATAAAGGGGTACATACTATCGTAGTATCAAAGAAGTGCTCCTCGAACGAGTTTGAGAAGCGAAACAACCTTGCCGAGGGCAAAAAAATTAAAAGATTACTTGTATACTTGTTGGATATGGCTCATACTAATTCGCATGTGATGAGGGTCCTTGTTGTCGGAGTCAGTAGAAAAGTGACTAGGGTCCCGCTCCTAGCGCCGGGGGGCAGCGCCCCCGGGGCCGTAGAGGCTAGGTACTGTTGTTGGCCTCTGATTTATTGTAATTTTCCTTTTTTAAGTAGTTTGGGCTTGGGCCCGTGAATAGCTACTGTTACGATTTTGTAATCTTATTTATATTCTCCTTGTAAATCGAGTGACTTATAACGTATTGAGTGGCGGTGAAGTGAATATAGTACAGAAAAGCTAGACATAGCCTAAATTGGATGAACCAGGGTAAATCACTGTGTCTATTCTCTCTCTCTCTTTCTCTTTTTCGTTCGCGATTTGTGTGATTGTCGATTTCCAACATTCACACTTGAATACTTCCAACAATGCTTGCCATCATCATCCATGGTTGCTACACAAATAGCAAATGGGATAAAAGATCATCGGTTGCATGTGCTTGAGATTGATAAGTGGTGATTCTATTGGAACGATTAGCTATTCTCCGGTCAAGAGATTTCTCTAGCTATGTACCCTTAAACGGTTTACCAGCTTGGCGAAGGTAAATGATTTCCTTTCACATTACTTCGATCATAGCCCTTGGTTTGTGGGTTTTCCTTGTCCAAACAATTTTCAATGAGAGGAACTTTAAATTGTTGGTGTTGTAAATCTGGGAATACTTTTCGCAAACAATAACAAGCCGAATATAGCAAGAAATATTAAAGAAAGCATAAAGAGAGAAGACACCAGAATTTTACAGGTTCAGAAACTCAGTATCAGTGAGTTTTCTACGTCCAGGGGCCTAAAGAGGGTTAAACACCATCTGATATTGCTCTTTATTCAAATCAAGATTCAGAAGCAGAGTTTACAGTATACAATTTCAGGTATACAAGAATTAAAGCATATGAAGAAACTATAACAGGTAAACAGATCTACAAGAAATACAATCTTGAAACAAAACATCAAGATTTATGAATCAGAACCGTAAAGTTAGAGAGGACTTCCCAATCTTTGAGCCAGCAAAAGAATCGTCGTTCCTTTCACACGATCTACAAGCTGATCAACATCAGCTTCACCGATATTCCTCACAAGATTGAACTTCCGACTCTTTGAGCACTAATCAGAAAAGTACACCGATCTATAGAACTGTCTTGTTGAGCTGAACAAGTTTCTCCAAAGCACCATTGACTAATTCTCAGTAAATCACTCACTATTTGCAGATTGATACACATTCACACAAACCATAACGAACAACCTTTTGAGAGAGTTCTTAAGATGGTAGCTAAAACTGATATCACGTGTTCTGTATCAAAAAGAGCTCAGCTGAAGGGTTAAGTAGTCCATTTGCCTTCACAAAGCAAAACGAAAGCGTTTTGCTTGTGTTGCTAAAAAATGGGCCTCAACCACTTCACTTGGCCCAATAGTAAAATAATAATAAGAAACATGCAACTGATAAAAGGAATAGCCCAATAGGTAAATAGAGAGAAAAACATCTATGTTTATGAAATACATATAACAAAATTCCACCTATTTCTAAACATACAACAGAATAAGAGCAATCCAGATTTGGTGTAGGCATTTAACCCATAGGCCCATATGCAATGCATGATCATGGTGGTTCAATTTTTAGCAAACCTAGAGCATCTCTAAATTTGCCAACAGGTACAGATTTTGTAAAAATATCAGCAGGGTTAATAATGCCCGAATTTTTTTCAACAAATACTTGTTCACTAGCTATTATCTCCCTAATAAAATGAAGCCAAACATCTATATGTTTTGTTCTTTCATGAAATGCAAATTTTTTTTGAAAGATGGATAGCACTTTGTGAGGCACAGTTTGCCTTTGGTGGGTTCTTACCTAAACCCAACTCACCTACTATACCTTTTAACCATATAGCTTCCTTGACAGCTTCAGTCAATGCCACATATTCAGCTTCTGTTGTTGATAATGCTACTATGTGCTGAAGATTACATTTCCAGGTCACCATATTACCTCCCACAGTAAACACAAAACCAGTTAGTGATATACGTTTATCAAGATCAGCAGTGTAAGAACCCACACCGTTAATTAAGGAAGTTAATTAATTAATTATGTGAAATTAGAAAATAATTTCATAATTGATCCTAATAATTATATCAAGGCTTAAATAATTGTAGTAAGTGAGTAATAATGTTGAAAGTCGCTTTTCGGACGAAAAGTGCAGATACCGATTCTGCTACTCGGTATAAATGCGTATCGATGAAATATCTTGAAAAATTATAATAAGGGCATGAATATTCCTAGAATAATATGTAGGACTGTGATTTCAAGTTTCAAGTTAAAATAATGAGAACTGGTGCCAGAACTGATACTGGCTATGGAAAAGCGCATACCGAAAAGGTGCTGCGAAAATATAAGAAAAATATGATAAATCTTGTAAAATTGAGTAGGTTCAGAATCCTAAGTTTGGGATCAAAAAGCTAAGCGTAGCTAATTTTGATAATACTGTGTGTTTATGACTTAAACCGCTATAAATACTTATTTTTGGCACTAAACCCTAGGCCATAACACTATCCTACGTGAGTTTTGGTGGCTGGTCAGTTTGTGCTCTACTCCCTTGCTCCTTTTCACCATTCTTGAGACCAAGTTGTCACCTTTGCTTGATCTCTTCATCTTTAAACACTTGGGAGCATTATTGTGAGAGTGAAAGGAAGGTCTTTTGTGAGTTTCCAGCCACTGTGAGTTGGTGTGGGTGGGCTGACCTCTGAGAGTTGAGTGGTAGGAGCTTTGTTATACCATTTTAAGGTTCAAGGAGTGACCTTTAGTGTGAAATAACCGTTCTTGATCACCATTTTTGTGTCCTTGTGTGTGCTGGACTTTGGGAGCTTCAAGTGAGCTCCAAGAGCATCATCCTTTGCTGTTTTGAGCTTGTGGTATGATCATCATCTTTGCTCTTGAGTTTTATGGTTTAAAATGGAACCTTGATGCATGTAATGGATTAAAGTTGATAACCTAACGTTGGGTAATGTTAAACACACTTAGAAATGCATGTTTTAGCTTCTGTAATCGGTAAAAATGGAACCTTGGAAATGGTATTTCCCAAAATACAGAATCTGAGCTCTGCCGCAAAATATCCGGATATGGGGGATCTGAATGTCCAGATATTGATATCCGGATATTGGCAGAGAGATATCCGGATATTCCCCCGACAAATATTCGAATATTTTGGGTTTTCAAATAACAGTAGCTGCACTATTCGTACAGGGGGCTATTGGGGGTTTGTGGACCCTAGATTGAGGAAGTTGAACTTCTGTAAAATTTAAACTAAGTCAGAATCAAGTGATTAAGGGCTTGTGGCTTTGTGAGAAGCCTGAAGACATAAAACGTAAAAGAGAAGCGTTGTCTTTATGTTTATGCTTGAGCTATGTTTATTGATATGATTGCTGGTCCAAATCATATTGTGATTCTGCTGTGTTTGGACTTTGTGCATTGGTTGGACTCTTGGCTTGGATTGTTAGCTTGCAAGGTAAGCTTTCATGTCCTCGATTTAGCCATTGTTGGTTCCACCATGTCCCATGGGGGTATGGTTATATGCATGTTGTGTTACATGCTTTGATATTTGAAATGCTTTTGAGCTGTTAAGTGCAAATGCTTATGATATGTATGTGGTGTTCACCCGATGGGATATGATCCTAAGGGTAGGTATGGCAGGTCGCGTACTGTGTGGGTAATAGACGTATTCCTGCATTTCTCTGGCTAGTAGATTATAGCTTTGACACACATGACATGATTATCTGCCATTTTGCACTGTTTTAGAAATGATGTTGATAAACTGCTTTTGAACTTATATTGCACATGTAAGTGAGCTTGGGGTGGAAGATCCGTGAGGGCCCTTGTCTTACTGAGATTTCTTGTCTAGAGATCTCACCCCACGTTTGGGGACGCTTATTTCAGGTTCAAGTACCTTGGGGGCTGATGCCTCTGGCGGCAGGAGGCTGGAGCTTAGTTGATGATATTCTGCAATTTTAATTAAGCGTAGCTTAATACGATGATATGATAACATTTCCGGATGTATACAGGATGTTACAAGCAGCATAATCAGAGTCACAATATCCAACAATATTAAAATCATTAGAATCAAATGCAGAAAAATTTAAACAACAATTGATAGATCCATTTAAGTATCTAAGTAACCATTTAACTACACTCCATTGCTCTTTGCAAGGTTTACTCATAAACCTGCTTATCATGCTAACTCCATATGTTATGTCTGGCCTTGTGCCAATTATAACATACATTAGACAGCCAACAACATTAGAATAAGGAACAGATGACATGTATTGTGTTTCTTCAGGAGATAATTCTCCAGAAACAGATTTGAGCCTAAAATGAGCACCTAATGGAGTGTCCTTGTAATTTCCATGCAAAGAATCATCTTGGCTGGTCTAAGAAATTTCATTTGAAATTCCTTTTTCAGCATATTCTTAAAAGAATCTATTCCACTTAAATTTTTAGATGCAATCAACATACCATCCACATATATCAACAGATAAATGTAACGGTCATCATGCAAAATTTTAAAATAAACACAATGATCAAAACTACTTCTAACAAAACCTTTTGATAAAACAAAATCATCAAAACGTTTATACCATTGTCTGGGGGCCTGTTTGAGACCATATAATAATCTCTTCAGCAGGCACACCATGTTTTCTGTCCCCCTCTTTACAAAGCCTTCAGGCTATTCCATATAGATTTGCTCATCAATATTGCCATGGAGGAAGGCAGTCTTGACATCAAGCTACTCCAGCTCTAAATCATAGATAGCAACAACAGACAACATCAACCTTATTGATACATGTTTGACCACAGGTGAGAAGATCTCATTGTAGTCAATTCCTTCAACCTGGGAGTACCTTTGAGTCACTACCCGAGCCTTAAACCTTGCTTGTTCCACTCCTGGTATCTCTGGTTTTCTTTTAAAAATCCATTTACAGCCAATTACTCTTTTTTTCTTTGGTCTCTCCACCAAAACCCAGGTGTTATTTCTCTTTAAAGAGTCCATTTCCTCATTCATAGCATTCACCCAACTATTCTTGGATTCCAGCCTCATAGCCTCTTTAAATGTAGCAGGTTCATCCAACTCAAGCACATCCCCAACTTGTAGGGTATATGCAACCACATCAGCATGTGCAAACCTACTTGGAGGTCTAATATTCCTCCTAACTCTGTCTCGTGACAACAAGTAGTCATCAAGACCACCATTTCGCTATTCAACCTGTCCTTCATCAAGGGGACCAGTTTCAAGCTCTGGTTGACCAGGAACAACTGGTTGTTCCCTCAGTTCTTCACCATTAGCATGCTGCCCAGTTATGGCAGATTGCTCCACCTCAAACTGAAGAGTTCCAGGTGGTTGGGAAGAACTGGAATCACTCACAATGTCCTTGTAGAAAATATTTTCTTTGAAAATAACATCCCTACAAACCACACAGTTCCTTTCAGCTATAAGCCAAAGCTTGTAGCCTTTTACACCAAGGGGATAACATATAAAGACAGACTTTAAGGCTTTAGGACTCAATTTATCTTGCCTAATATGCATATAGGCAAGACACCTGAAAGGCTTTAGGTGACTTAAATTGGGTGACTTATTTGAACAAAGTTCCATTGGGGTCTTAAAGTCTATGGTGGAGAAAGGACACCTATTTATAACATAGGTGGCTGTAGCAACAACCTCTGCCCAAAATACCTTCCCAAGACCAGATTCAGCAAGCATGCACATCACCTTATTTAAAATTGTCCTATTCATCCTCTCAGCCACCCCATTTTGTTGGGGTGTTTCAGCACAGGTCCTATGTCTTTGGATCCCATGCTCCTTGCAAAAATCAGCAAACTGATTGTTGCAAAACTCTAAGACATTGTCAGTCCTAAGAACTTTAACCCTTTTTTCAGTTTTGTTTTCAAGTAGGATTTTCCAATCCTTAAAACTAGCAAAAGCTTGATCCTTATGTTTTAGAAAATAAGTCCAGACCCTTCTGGAATATGAGTCAACTATTGAAATAAAATAGCGACATCTAGATAAAGAACTGGGGACATTTGAAGACCCCCACAGGTCTGAATGGACATACTCCAACACTGCCTTAGAGGTATTACTAGCAGCAGAAAAGGGGAGCTTGAGTTTTTCCCAAAACACAATTTTCATAAAATTCCACACTAGTTGCCCCTTTTGAGCTAATAATACCTTGCTTATACAGCTCAGACAGCCCCTGATTGCTAATGTGTCCAAGTCTCCTATGTCAGAGAATGGACTCATCAGTGTTAGCAGCTGCCACACAAGCTTTTTGTGTGACAGCTTGGCCTTCTAATATATAGAGGCCATTCACAAGCTTTCCTCTCATGAGGACTTGTGATCCTTTGACAATATCAAGTAACCCTTGCTTACTTCTAAACTCAAGGCCACTAGAGTCAAGCATCCCTAAGGAGATCAGGTTTCTCCTTAATGTGGGAACAAGTCTAACTTCCTTTAGAATTTTACAGCTCCCATCACCCATCTTGAACATAACAGACCCCACACCTTTTATCTCACACACTTGGTCATTCCCCATTAAGGCTTTTCCATCCCTTTCAAACTCCAGCCCACTAAGCCACTCTTTTTTGGGTTTCATATGATATGTGCACCCAGAATCCATCACCCATTCAGTTTAAAAAGTTTTATCAGACAGAACCTGTAAGAACCTGCACCGTTATGGGATTTGGACATCCGGATATGGGATTCTGGATATCCGGATATTGCATATCCGGATATGGTCCCGAGGAATATCCGGATATTCTGGGATTTCGTAGAACAGTAGTTGTGTTGTGAGGACAGTATGCTATTGGGGGTTTGTGGACCCTAGATTGTTGAAGTTGAACTTCTGTTTTAATTAAACTAAGTCAGAATCTAAGTGATTAAGGACTTATGGCTTGGTATAGAGCCTTAAGACATAAAGCTTAATGAAAGGCGTTGTCTTTAAGTTGAATGCATGTGGTACATGTTTATTGATATGATGTTGGTCCATAACAGATTGTGAATCTGCTGTGTTTGGACGTTGAGCTGTGGACTCTTGGTTATTGGATAGCTAGCTTGCGAGGTAAGCTTTCGTGTCCTCGGTTTAGCCATGTTGTGGTTCCACCATGTCCCATGGGGGTATGGTTTATGCATGCTGTGTACATGCTTTTGGATATTTGATATGTTGATTGAACTTTACATGTAATGGCTTTTAATATGCATGTGTTGTTTCATCTTGACGGGAAGCCTGAGTATGTAGCGCCATACAAGACGTTGTACCGGGGTGAATGCAAGTGGTACTTGCACAGTGTGTAGGTGATAGACGTATACCTGCACTGTCTCTGGCCAGTAGATTAGTATTGACACACATGACATGATTATCTGCTGCATTGCATTGTTTTAGAAATGATAAATGATAAACTGCTTTTGAACTTATATTGCACATGTAAGTGAGCTTGGGGTGGAAGATCCTTGAGGACTCACTGACTTACTGAGATTTCTAGATTAGAGATCATTACCCACGTTTGGGGAATGCTTATTTCAGGATCAGGTAGTATGGGTACTGATGCCTCAGGCGGCAGGAGGCCGGAGCTTAGCTGATTATGTTGTTTCTGCTTATTTGCTAGCATGCTTGGATGTTGATGCTGATTATGTTTTCTGCTTTTTATCATCATGTTGATTTTGTTGAAACTGGTGTTGGGCATTGTTGCCTTATTTGTGTGAGCATGAGGATTGTCCATGACACATAGTATTGCTTATGTTTGAGTCTTTGAGAGTTGTAATAATTGTATCAGGATATTGTCCGGACTACGAGTTGTAGATCCGTGACTTAGATACTCACTTTTTATTATCTATGTTCATGAGGTATTTCAGTTAGCTGTTTTATTGCAATTACATACAGGCGATGTTTTATTAATTGATTATTAAGCAAGTTGGTAATGTTAATGACATCATAATTGAAAAGAAAAAGTAATTCCGCATTTTTTTATTAAGCGCTGCTTAATACGATATTATGATAACATTACCGGATATATATACGGGGTGTTACATTTATGGTATCAGAGCAATGGTTCGAGGGAAAAAACCTGTATGTATTGCAATTGTTAGGTTGTTTGGTTGTGTCTGTCTTTGTGTTTACTCCGTCGAATTTTATGATGCTGCTGTATACATGATCACATTGCATGGGCCTGATCAACTCATAATTTGTGTAACTTGTGCAGAGTCATGGTAAAGTCCGGGAGAACACGAGACACTTCTGAGGATCCAGCAGATCCTATCTTGACTGCATTGGCTGAGATGCGGGCGGCTAGGTTAGCCGATCAGGAGGTCGCTAGAGTGGCCAACGCGGCAATGATGGAAGCTGTTCGCGAGGCGAACCGAATAGCCGCAGCTGAGGTTCGTGAAGCGAACCGGAGGACCACTGAGGAAGTCCTCGAGGCGAACAGGATGGCGAACAAGACGATGATGAGAGTCATGTTGGAGGAGATGAGAGCTGGTCCTGCTGTTGGCCAGGCTCCACCACCACCACCGCCACCATCGCCACCGCCTCCACCTAGTGTTCAGGAGGAGAGCCATAGTCACATCGGCAGTGCTACTCATGCCGCTGAGACGAGGGAGCCCCTTGTGGGGATTGCTGAGGATCGTGATGTGATCGATCGCCGGCTGAATGCTTTCAGGAAGAATAAGCCACCTGTGTTTGAGGGGTCTTTGGATCCTATTGCTGCTGCGAGATGGCTAGAGTCGCTGGACAAGATATTTTGGGTTATGCAGTGTTCAGACCCACAGAAGCTGATGTTCTCGACTTACATGCTGGAGGGCGATGCCCATGAGTGGTGGACGCACACCTCTCGTGCTTTTGAGAGGCAGGGCCGTGTCATGACGTGGCCATTCTTTGAGGAGTGCGTTCTGGGCCGATACTTTCCCTATGATGCGCATGAGAGGAAGCAGGGAGAGTTTGATCGTTTGGTACAGGGCTCGATGTCTGTTGATGAGTACCTGGCTAAGTTTAATGAGCTAGTGAAGTTTGCACACTTCCATATGGTTCCTCCTACTCCGTTGTTTCTGGCAGCTAAGTTCTGCAGGGGACTTAGTGAGGTGATTGCTGAGCATCTTGCTGGTGCTGCTTCGAGGGACTTTGGTACACTGGTTCAGCAGTGTAAGGACATCGAGGATGTTTGCGTGGCAAGCAAGGCCGAGAGGGCCAAGGTTGAGGAGAGCAAGGGAACAGGTGGTTCGACTCCTGCTCCTACTTCGTGGAAGGACAGGAGGTCTGCTGATAAGGGCAAGGGAAAGCAGTTAGCGACTAGGCAGGCGCCTGGTCAGTTCAAGAGAGCTGCTTCACATCAGGGGAGTTCTGCTAGGCCTCCTACCACTCCGAGATGTTCGGGATGTGGGAAGGAGCATGTGGGACGCTGTGCTACGGGGCAGTTGCTGTGTTTCAAGTGTGGCAAGGAGGGCCACTTCTCTAGAGATTGTTCGTCGTCGACGGCAAGAGCTGCAGCTGTTCAGGCAGTTCCTTTGCAGATGGTTCCGATGGCATCTTCTTCGGCACCTGCAGTGCCACCTTCTGTTGGGAGAGTTTATACACTGGATAGGCAGCAGTCGGACCGCGCTCCGAACCTTGTTAGAGATACTGTGTCTATTGGTGATTCTTTTGTTGATTCTATCTTTGATTCCGGGGCTACTCATTCGTTTGTTGCTACCCCGATTGCTTTGGGGCTTGAGTTGCCCAGTGCTGTGCTTTCTCCACCGTTGCGGGTGACTACCGCCACCGGAGAGATTTGTGATTCTACCACTGTACATCGCGATGTAGCGTTTCAGTGGGATGGCCGTAAGTTCTCGGTAGATCTGATAGGATTGCCGATGGCCAACCTTGAGGTTATTTTGGGCATGGATTGGTTGTCTAGAAATTGTGCACTGATTGATTGCTGTGCAAAGCGCGTGGTGATGTCTCCGTGTGATTCCACAGCTAGTTCCTCGCCATACATTTCACTGCTGCAGGCCAGGAGAGCGTTGCGAGCAGGGGCATTGGGATATGTCATGTTGGGTGGTTTGGTGAGTGGGACACCAGAGGATATCACTGGCATTCCTGTGGTGGGGGAGTTCCTGGAGGTGTTTCCTGAGGAGATCCCTGAGTTTCCACAACAGCGGGAGATAGAGTTCTCCATTGACTTGTTGCCCGGTGTGGGGCCGATTTCTTTAGCTCCTTATCGGATGTCGCCACCGGAGTTGGCTGAGCTGAAGAAGCATATTGAGGATCTTTCGGCGAAAGATTTCATTAGACCGAGTGTGTCTCCTTGGGGAGCACCGGTTATCTTTGTGAAGAAGAAGGACGGGACAATGCGATTGTGCACCGACTTCAGGCAGTTGAACAAGGTGACAATCAAGAACAAGTATCCCCTTCCTCGGATTGATGATCTGTTGGATCAGCTCAGGGGTGCTTGTGTGTATTCCAAGATTGATCTCTGGTCCGGATACCATCAGATTCGGGTGAAGCTGGAGGATGTCCCGAAGACCGCATTTCGTTCGAGATACGGTCATTTTGAGTATTTGGTGATTCCGTTTGGACTCACAAATGCGCCGGCAGTGTTCATGGATTACATGAACAGGATTTTCCAGCCGTATCTGGATCAGTTTGTGATTGTCTTCATTGATGATATTCTGATCTACTCCAAGACTGAGGAGGAGCATGCGGAGCATCTGAGGATTGTTCTGAAAGTGCTGAAGGAGAAAAAGCTTTATGCTAAACCTTCTAAGTGTGAGTTTTGGCTCAAATCAGTCAAGTTTCTGGGGCATGTGATTTCAGCAGATGGAGTTGCAGTGGATCCCAACAAGATCGAGGCCGTGTTGGATTGGGAGAGACCCAAGACAGCTACGGAGGTGAGGAGCTTTTTAGGTTTGGCAGGTTACTATCGGAGGTTCATCAAGGGTTTTTCCACGATGGTTCTTCCTTTGACTCGCCTTACCCGAAAGGAGACTCCATTTGTGTGGACTCACGAGTGTGAGGCGTGCTTTCAGGAGTTGAAGGAGAGATTGACTTCTTCACCTGTGTTGATCCTTCCTGATCCTGAGGAGCAGTTTGAGCTTTACTGTGATGCTTTTGGAAAGGGGCTGGGCTGTGTGTTGATGCAGTCTGGTAGAGCTGTTGCTTTTGCTTCGAGGCAGTTGAAGCTTCATGATGAGAACTACCTGACTCATGATTTGGAGTTGGCTGCGATCGTGTTTGCTTTCAAGATTTGGAGGCATTATCTGTTTGGTTTGAGGTTTCTGGTGTTCAGTGACCACAAGAGTTTGAAGTACCTGTTCGACCAGAAGGAGTTGAACATGAGGCAGAGGAGATGGATGAAGTTCATCAAGGACTACGACTTCGAGATAAGGTATCATCCTGGCAAGGCTAATGTGGTAGCTGATGCTTTGAGTCAGAAATCCAGTAGTTCACCCAGTTTGTTACTTGGTAACTTTGATGTGGTTGAGAAGTTCCGAAACTTGGCAGTGACCGCTCCGTATGAGAGTGTACTTCTCGAGTTGGAAGCAGCAGATGTGGTGAACGAGCTGCTAGAAAAGATCAAAGAGGCACAAGTTCAGAGAGAGTGTCTGGATTATGTGAAGAACCAAGACGGTGTGTCTTGGAATGACGATGGAGTGCTTTTGTTTCAGCAGAGGATTGTGATTCCTCGAGGTCCGTTGACCGAAGAGGTTATGGCCGAGGGCCATAGGGGCCAATTTTCTGTTCATCCTGGTGCCACAAAGATGTACCAAGACCTGAACAGAAATTTCTGGTGGCCAGGAATGAAAAAGGACATAGTTGTGTATGTGTCCAAGTGTTTGATCTGCCAGAAGGTGAAGATTGAGCACCAGAAGCCGTCTGGTAAACTTCAACCTTTTGAGATTCCAGAGTGGAAATGGGAGAGCATTTCCATGGACTTCGTTGTGGGTTTGCCGAAGACTCAGGTTGGCTGTGACTCGATATGGGTCATTGTGGACAGATTGACAAAGTCTGCCCATTTCCTTCCAGTGAAGGTGAACTTTACTACAGAACAGTTAGCCAAACTGTATGTTCGCGAGATTGTGAGGCTTCACGGGGTGCCCGTGAGTATCATCAGTGATAGGGACCCGATGTTCACATCTCGGTTCTGGGAGGCGCTGCAGGGAGCTTTTGGTACGCAGTTGAGACTGAGTACAGCCTATCACCCTCAGACTGATGGACAGACTGAGCGGACTATCCAGACCTTGGAGGACATGTTGCAGGCTTGCACGTTGGAGCAGGGCTCGGCATGGGATAGGTACCTTCCATTGGTGGAGTTTTCGTATAACAACAGTTTCCATGCTAGCCTGGGCATGGCACCCTACGAGGGTTGTACGGTAGGAGGTGTCGTACACCTACCTACTGGTCTGAGGTTGGAGATACTGAGTTGTTTGGCTTGGACTTTGTCCAAGATACCACCCTGCAGATCCAGATGATCAGGGAAAAGCTGAAGCAGGCGCAGAATCGTCAGAAGAGCTACTACGATGTCAAGCATCGACAACTGGAGTTCAGTGAGGGCGAGCACGTGTTTGTGAGACTTTCACCTGTCACCGGTGTTGGACGGGCACTCGGAGTGAGGAAGCTGAGCCCACGGTTTATTGGGCCGTACCAGATTCTTGGTAAAGTAGGACCTGTTGCCTACCGGCTTGCCTTGCCTCCGAACCTGGCTAACATCCACGACGTGTTTCACGTGTCTCAGCTTCGGAGGTACATAGCAGATCCTTCGCATGTGGTGCAACCGGATGATGTGGAAGTTCGGGAGAACCTAAAGACTCCCGTCGGACCACTAAAGATTCTCGATCGTGGCGAGAAGCAGCTGAGGAGCAAGATCATTCCGATGGTCAAGGTGTAGTGGACCGGACGAACTCCTGAAGAGTGTACCTGGGACCGAGAGGACGAGCTTCTTCGGCAGTATCCCGAGTTTCGACCAGGTATGTGTCTGATTTTGAGGTCAAAATCCTAAAAAGGTGTGGTGAATGTAAGAACCTGCACCGTTAATTAAGGAATTTAATTAATAAATTATGTGAAAATAGGAAATGATTCCATAATTGACCTAATAATTATTATGAGGCTTTAATAATTGTAAATAGTGGGTAATAATGCTGAAAGTCGCTTTTCGGAAGAAAAGTGCAGATACCGGTTCTGCTAGTCGGTATAAATGCGTACCGGAAAAGTATCCCGGAAAATTATGAAAAGTGGTTATATATTATGGGAATAATATATACGACTTGGAAAACGAGTTTCAAGTCAAAATAATGAGAACTGGTGTTAGAAACCGGTACTGGCTTTGAAAAGCGCGTACCGAAAAAGTGCTCAGAAAATTATAAGAAAAATATGATAAATCTTAGAAAATTATGTAGTTTCATAATCCAAGGTTTGGGATTAAATTGCTAAGCGTAGCAATTAAAGTTAATACTGTGCGTTTAAGTGTGAGTTGACTATTTATACTCATTTAAGGGCTCACAACCCTAGATAACATAAAACCAGCGTGAGTTCTCTTTGGTGGCTGACCTCCTATACTGTTCCATTGCCTTCTTCACCATTTCTTTAGCAAGCATTCACCTTTGGTGCTTGTTCCTTCATCTTAACATTTGGGCTTGGTGTGAGTGATCCTTGTAAGTGAGAAAGAGACTTCATTTCTGAGTTTGGCTTCTTTCTTGAGAGGGTGAGCTTGCTGTTTTCACGTTTTGGGAAGGAGGGAGCTTTCCTTAGGTGTTTTGAAGCTTCAAGGAGCTTCCTTGTGGTGTAAAATAACCACCTTTGTGCACCATTTTTGTGTGCAGAGAGAGACAGAACCTTGGAGTGACCTTTTGAGCTCCAAGAGCACCTCTTGTTGGCTGGTTGAGTTTTGGTAAGCCTTGTCACCTTTGGTCTTGAGTCTTTGAACTTAAAAATGAAAGCTTGATGCATGTTAAGGCTAAAAGATGATAACTTGTTGTTGGGTAAGGTTGAACACACCTAGAAAAGCATGTTTAGGTGCTTTAAATCGCTAAAAACCCAACCTTGGAAGGATATCTTCACGAAAATGCAGAACAACATTCTGTCGTGAAATATCCGGATATCTTCCCGATGAATATCCGGATATGTGGTATCCGGATATGGGATTTGGACATCCGGATATTAGATATCCGGATATGGGATTCTGGATATCCGGATATTGCATATCCGGATATGGTCCCGAGGAATATCCGGATATTCTGGGATTTCATAGAACAGTAGCTGTGCTGTGAGGACAGTAGGCTATTGGGGGTTTGTGGACCCTAGATTGTTGAAGTTGAACTTCTGTTTTAATTAAACTAAGTCAGAATCTAAGTGATTAAGGACTTATGGCTTGGTATGGAGCCTTAAGACATAAAGCGTAATGAAAGGCGTTGTCTTTAAGTTGAATGCATGTGGTACATGTTTATTGATATGATGTTGGTCCATAACAGATTGTGAATCTGCTATGTTTGGACGTTGAGCTGTGGACTCTTGGTTATTGGATAGCTAGCTTGCGAGGTAAGCTTTCGTGTCCTCGGTTTAGCCATGTTGTGGTTCCACCATGTCCCATGGGGGTATGGTTTATGCATGCTGTGTACATGCTTTTGGATATTTGATATGTTGATTGAACTTTACATGTAATGGCTTTTAATATGCATGTGTTGTTTCATCTTGACGGGAAGCCTGAGTATGTAGCGCCATACAAGACGTTGTACCGGGGTGAATGCAAGTGGTACTTGCACAGTGTGTAGGTGATAGACGTATACCTGCACTGTCTCTGGCCAGTAGATTAGTATTGACACACATGACATGATTATCTGCTGCATTGCATTGTTTTAGAAATGATAAATGATAAACTGCTTTTGAACTTATATTGCACATGTAAGTGAGCTTGGGGTGGAAGATCCTTGAGGACTCACTGACTTACTGAGATTTCTAGATTAGAGATCATTACCCACGTTTGGGGAATGCTTATTTCAGGATCAGGTAGTATGGGTACTGATGCCTCAGGCGGCAGGAGGCCGGAGCTTAGCTGATTATGTTGTTTCTGCTTATTTGCTAGCATGCTTGGATGTTGATGCTGATTATGTTTTCTGCTTTTTATCATCATGTTGATTTTGTTGAAACTGGTGTTGGGCATTGTTGCCTTATTTGTGTGAGCATGAGGATTGTCCATGACACATAGTATTGCTTATGTTTGAGTCTTTGAGAGTTGTAATAATTGTATCAGGATATTGTCCGGACTACGGGTTGTAGATCCGTGACTTAGATATTCACTTTTTATTATCTATGTTCATGAGGTATTTCAGTTAGCTATTTTATTGCAATTACATACAGGCGGTGTTTTATTAATTGATTATTAAGCAAGTTGGTAATGTTAATGACATCATAATTGAAAAGAAAAAGTAATTCCGCATTTTTTTTATTAAGCGCTGCTTAATACGATATTATGATAACATTACCGGATATATATACGGGGTGTTACACATTTCATCCCATACTTATCCATCAATTGAATTTGATTCCCGTGAACTCTAGAACTTTCGTCATTGAATCCTTTTTAGCAACACTCATCACACAGTCTTACTCTATCAAACAACCAGTTTCTCTGCACATCATATTCCACATCAAACACTGTTATGGAATCTCAACCATGGTAGTTAAAATCTAGATTTAAATCTTAAAATGCCGATTTTAACGATTTATTTTTGCTAAAACGATTTATTTTTCACTTAAAATCCTATCACATATAAAATCCCGATTTATTTCTCCTTAAATCGTAAAAGCCTAAAATCCTTCAACTTTTGAAACAGTGACCGATTTTAAATCTCAATCATCCTTACCCTAAAAAATCCCACTTTCTCTATTTTTCCATATCTGAAGATTCTGAACTGGACGGCTGAAGAAGGAAACAAAGAAACAGAGCCCTCCCTTTAAAACTCTGACGCCGTTCCTCACACGAATTCCATCCAGGTTTGCCACTTCTCCTTTAAAATTTTTGTTGCCGTTTGTTGTCGATTTAATCATGTAATAATGGTGATTCTTTGTTTTTTTTTCAATGGATCTTGATATGTTTATTTCCCCCCACTTTAATGTGCCATTTGTTCTTTCGTTATGGTGTTCGGTCGGTCTTTCAAATTTGGCTAGGTGACCCATTTGGAATCTGACTCCTTTCTTGTTTGCTTCAGAATGTCGGTTGTTTCTGCATTTCTGTCTTTTTTTCTTAATTTTTAGTTCTATGGAATAGTGTGTGTATACAGTATTACATGTATGAACTATGAACTCTTTTTTTTGGTATCCATGATCTATGAACTCTTTTTTTTTTGATAAAATGAACTATGAACTCTTTAATTATTCATTATCATACAATTTGTTTTTTGTTCTTTGCTTTTTGATTGAAGTCTTTTTAATTTTTTCTGACTAGCATCCTGAGCGGCATATAAGAGTATAATTTACTTGTTCTTTTAGGATTTACTAGCCATCTCATAACCTCTCTTGGTTTATTGAAATTAGTGTTGGATAATGAGGGTTGTGTTGATTTAAATTAGACTTGAATCTTGGACTTTATTGAGCTTGTTTGCCTTTGCTTGATTGGTATTTGATGATAATGTTGGACTATATTGAGCTTGTTTGCCTTTATTTTGTTTTTTGATAATAATGTTGCCCTTGGTGATGGATTGGTATTATACCCTTGAATCTTGATGACAATGTCATGACATGATGCTGGAAGGTGGCAGGTGATAAATTGGTATTATACCATCGATGATAATAATGTTGCCTTAGAGTAATATTTGATGCAATCTAAGATTGTATGTAAATGTATAAGGATGGTGGCAGGTAATTTACTTTTCTTAATTTTTTTTATACAGATGTATATGTTTATAAAAATTTAATTTTAGAGTCCAGGTAAAATCTACGATTTGTATTACGATTTTACGATTTACGATTTTTCATTCTTCTTCCGATTTTACCTAAAATCCCGATTTTAACTACCATGATCTCAACAGCTCCTCAGTGCAATTTCACCGAGTAGTCATCTAGTTCACGCTCATTGAAATTTTTATTTCTTGAGGGACTAATCCCCATTCACAGCATTTAGCCACAGATTGTATATTCATATTCTTTTCTCAGGTTCTTAACCTACAACATGCAATTTCAATTCTGCACCTAACATACACAGGCACCAGTTATGTACCTTACACTTGCATTTTACCTTTCCTGCTTACTAACTTCCACCAAAACAAGTTGGCGAAATCAATTTCTCAACACATTTTACCGGTACCCAATGTACCACTCATTATAGTTCATATATCACCTTGGCCATTTCAAAGCCTTTAACCATAATTCACTCATAATTTTCTACATACAAGGCCATACCTGCCATCAACTTAGCCCTCTCAAGGCTCAACATACAATTTATCATTGATTTTCACATTAAAGGCACTATGCCTAAGATTTCCATCAACAACTAGGTTTACCTATTATTCTATATTCACCATATAGATTTCCACATGCATTATCCTTCAATTCCATAATTATATCATTTCACTATTTACGTACCGTTCAAACATATCATATCGCATCACTTGCAATTAAGTCCCATCACATAGGGATTTTTATAAGCTTACTCGTCCTATCATAAGGAACTAAGTTCATCAATGTCACTACTCTCACAATTCAATATCAGTGGTATACACGTCTCTAGGAACCCATCAGTTTATTACAACCTCATGATCATATATCATGGTACCTAGCCAAAAACAACATCAACATTGTGTATTTTCACACATCTCTCACCATACATCACATATACAATAATCCATAAGTAACTCTGCCACTAGGGCAGAGGCAACACACTTTCATTTCCCTTACAACACTTTTTATTGACCAGCGGTCATCACACATTGATACTTGACTCCATCACATTTACCTTTTATGAAAGGCCATCAGGCCACTAACTTAACATCTCTTCATCACAAGCCTTCCCAGAAGACCTTGACTCAATCCATCAGTATTACACAATTCTCTATCCTCTTCACATAGGGTGAGACTTCTACAATTTACTTTTAAAGTTTCATATTACCACACTTGGTATACTCACCTACACATCTCCGAGTGATCAAACATCATACTTCAAAATACCTTCTCATGGCAAGTCACATATTGTATTCTATTTGACAGACCATTATTCACTTAAGATTACCTTAATCCACCTCTTGCATTCCTCATACGATACAATCCTCCAATGCAGTGGGTAAAAACATCCCAAGTTTAACCTCTCGAGCTCTTGCTGTCCTCATGGCCCCAGGTGCAATTACCCATCGATCAGAGAATCTGTCCTTATAGTTCACGTAGGAAGAGGTAACACACTATCAGCGGTACTACAGTCCCACCGACACAGCCTACTTTTCCTATCACATTACTTATACAAGATAATACTAGTCTCCGGGAACATAATCCATACGGAGATAGACACACACTCCAGGCATATAAGCCGCGAAGAGATAACAAAATTCATATCACATTCGTCTTTAACGACACAATGTGTTTTGTATAAAAACAAGAGGTTATCCTCACATTAGTCTACTCATTCATCATTCAATATGATTCTTCAATTTGCCTATTCATTTCACTTGACTAGTCATTAGTCCTAGTCCATAACATAATCATCAACACATGATTCCATCACCTTTCTCATACTCCAGCACATATTTCACAACTCTTAACAGTAGCCGTACTCGGTTATAGTTCTAATCCATTTTCTAATATGGCTCATAGCAATTATGCTCAACACTAAAGAGTAACCATCACTTTTTCTAGTCCACGCAATCAGCATATCAGGACCGTCATGTAAGTCTCAACTTTGAGCAGTGCTCGCCTGAGACTTCCAAGAGCAACACCTCTTAGGATTCAATCCACAAGGGAAACCCAGGCCCACCTTAATTGTCACATTATCATCAACATGTATACCATTGTGTAACCTGTACAATGGGACTCCATCATGAATCCATACCAGATTTGAGCGTCCCATGACCCTCCAAAGAGACAATCTCTTCAAATACTACCCGTCATAGGGGATTTCATTCAACAGAATTATCCTTTCACCAAAGAATTTAATAATTTATTATATCACATAATTATATAGGCACTCAGGCCTTCACAAAGTGTATATATATATATACTGGCACTCAGGCCACTACATGGGTATCATCCATCCATTCATTAAGACCATTAGACAGGCCACCCGACCATTATATAATATTCACTACCCCTACAAACATCCCTTAGCAATTATACCATTTCAAAATACAATTACCACTTTTGGAATTTCCAAGAAACAACTCTTATGGTCAACTCTCTCATGTATTAAACCATTTGAACATCCATCAAGGAGCCATTCTCAAGTATCATCTTGTACATCAATGTACACATATAATCGGGTCACATCTTAAACCCTCACCACTTCTCAATCATTTTAACAGCACATTTATATTACCGCTACACCACATTTGGTCATACTTTCTGATAACACACTTGTTTTTCTTATGACACATTTGTCAAGTCAACCATCATCCCATTATGGACCATCATAGTCTCAATAACCTTGTCCAATGCCATTCATGGCAATTCTCTCAATTTATCACATTGTACTCTGTCAACATCATGATACCCTCACTTATGTTCAGCCAATATTTAATCGTCATGGACTAAAGTCCCATACTTCAACATCGAAGTACCTAACACATCATTCTCATAGTTTTCAGGTAACTCTCATTTCTCAATTCAAGTTTCGAAGATTCGAATTCCTTCAACATCCAAACATCTCAGTTCATTCGAGTGTATGCCCTTCACAAGGGACTTATAACCTCTTAACCTATCCTCAATGTGATTAAGCTTATCCATAAGCATATATATTCAAACTTTCAAGAATCCATTGGGGTTCTAATTCACTCACCATGTCATAGTCATACCACTAATTTCATAGGTACTCAATTGTTTTACTACCCCCTACATATAGGGAAGATTCACTAACATTTTCCTCACAATATCAACTCATCTCATCATACTTACAAACCATGAGTCCATAATTTCAATCATGATAGCATCCTACCAAAAATGATTAGACATGCCTCCAATCGTTCTCACTGAGACCTTAATTACATCAAATTCATTTACAACATCTATGTCTGTGGAGCAATCAACACTGCAACCACTATCTCAGTCTAATGACTGTCATCAGGTGTTCCAGGGTTGCCACGAAGACATCTTATCATGACCAACACATATAACATGAAGGAATGGGCTGATCAGACCCACACTAAGGAATGACATGTGCAGTACTCAATAAGAGTCTATGTGCAACTATACAACACTTACCACAATCACACACATTCAGAGTTCCCTAAGAAACTGCTCTGATACCATAAAATGTAACAGCCTGTTGTACACCGGTATTGTTAACATTAAATATGATATTAAGCGCAGTTACAATCACAGCAGTTATTTGAATTTACGGAAAAACTTTTTCTTTTCCATAACGTTTGCCTTTTTAAATACTCGTAACATACAATATACTAATTGTGATCGTAACCCCAACACTTTATCGGAATTAGTAATACTATCGCCTAATACCATACAACATTCTCTTAAAGGGTGCCAAATAGTTCCCATATACCAACAAAATTAAACCCATTTATCCCACTTTTACACTACATGCCTAAACCATTTTATTTACTCAAATAATTTCTTGCCTCACAAATGCTTCTCATCTCTTAGTATGTTATAGATTTATTCGTTAGCTACACGTGAGTTCAAACTGCGCGTAATTCAGAGCACCGTAGCCCAAGTTATGGCATTTCAAAGACAATGGGTGCTGAAACAGCAGGACCCCCGCGCCCATAGCGTGAGTCCCATGCCCGTAGCGTGAAAATGCCCCAGGAGGCAGGGAGATTGGCGCCCTCAGCGTGATTCTGGCGCCCATAGTGTGGGAGCTACTGACTCCCCCTGATGGTTGGCGCTCAGAGCGTGAATTTGACGCTACGAGCGCCGCAGTTCTGGAGCAAACACCAAAACAAGGCAATTTGACCTATCTAGGGTATTTTACCCATAACTTGAGTTATAGTAATCCAATGGATACAAAATTGGCCTTGTTGGAAAGATAAAAGAAAGGCCTACAACTCTTATGAAGGCCAAGAGATTCAATTCTATTTTATAAGGAGTGAAATGACAGCAGCAATCTAGGTACATTTTTTAGAAATTTCGGCGGAACCTCCTTTGTTTTTACAACTTCCCCAAATTTGATCAACCAACCTAAGACAACAAGATGTATATATATATATATATATATATATATATATATATCAATTGGGTGGCACACACAAGAACCAACAAGCCTTGGGGCACTTACAACCCATCACAGTCTATCTTACCTATACTATATAGATTAGGTTTCAATCCGGTAATCCATTTGCATGCGTTTCATCATCGTACATATAATCAATTCATAAACTAGGCCTAAAGCCATTTTTCATTACATTTACATGCTTTCATTTACAACAAAGGCAGAAATGGACAATTTCCATGCTCACACCAAATATACAATATACAAAGGTTCTAAACATGAATTATACATCATTTTTGAAAGGCTACATATAGTCATGAATATACAAGGCATGGCATTTCATATGCACAAGTTCATAATCTAAATCTAAAGCATTAACTCCTATGCTAAGCATATCCAACTGAATCCCTCTAACATGCTATGCGTCCCATATGCATCTCATGCTTCAATCCTCCAAGCTCAACCTAACATGAAATGATGCCCCAAAACGCGGGGTGAGATATACAAATATATCTCAGTAAACCAAGGGTACTAGAGGATCACTCCACCCCCTGGGTCACTCAATGTGCAACAAATAACATATTATGAAATGCATGGCATACAATATCACAAACAACTGGGGACAAATCCAAGAATATCCACATCAGGATTCGTTCAAGGACCCCATCGTATAACTCCCGGAAACTTCCTGGTGCCTCTCCCATGGTTGAGACGACCCCATGGCAACAACCCAACTGGAATTCCTTATGAGCCCTATCCAGCGGAAGTCCCTCGTTTGGATCATCCTGGTACCGCTCCCAGAGTCGGCCCCACGGTAACAACCCGACCGGAATCCCCAAAGAATATCTCCAGCGGAAGTCCAAAACAACACACATCAACTGGCCAGAGATCAAACAATTTACACACAGCATGCATCAACCATGTCACAATCAAGCAATAATGCATGAACATCATAATCACACCATGTTCAAAGACACAAAATCCAACCACAACCTTCCACTAGGTGTGGTGGAGCACACAAGGGACTAAACCCTAGTTCCAAAGGTTTACCTCAACTCTGAAGCCAATGCTCCATACGTAAGCTCCAAGCTTAATCCGCTCCCAAGCGTCCGTGAGAGGCAACCTATATGACCAACAACATGATCATCAATACAATTTCAAGTCAATCAAATCAACTTTCCAAAATTCTCATACCTAAGTCATTTAATCAGGCCAAAGATTATTCACATTTATTGTTCCTTATACATCAACATAGGCCCATTAACTCATACTCAATTCATCCATCATTCTTCCAATTCCTCAACATCAAACCAACTCCAATTATAACATTTGTACATCATCAAATCAACCATGACCTCAATAGGTCGAATTGCACATTCCCATTAACCTAGGGGCATTCAATCCAATTCAACACTCATACTCATCATATAATCATATTATTTACACATAACCAACCTTCCCAACCATTTCAATTCATGTGCATATTTCACATTTTCATATATTTCACACCAAACGCACTAAGTTATAAATCCAACATCACAATAAATTTTATTACATCAATCATCATCATTTCTCATTCTAAGCATAAAATTACAAAGGGACAACACCATTTGAAGTTCCCAACTACCCTCATTCATCATACATCATCAAAATCAAACACAATTTGGGATTTCAATAAAAACTCCATGGAACAAGGAATACTTATAGTCAATAGCTTCCTAAAGCTCCAGGGGTTGATAATCAAGCCTCCACTCAAGCCAAAGCACCAACAATGGCCCCCAATCACCTCAAATTCGCTCCAAAATAGGTGGAAAAGATCTCCTCACACACTCACCTTCAAGACTCTCTCAAGAAGGGTAATATACTCACGAGCTCAAGGCAAGAAACTTTGATGTTGGGACATTTTTATTTTGGTGGCAAGATTGCATGGAAAGGGCAAGAAAATTTCTTGCCCTTAACCTCCCATGGAGTCGCACGAGAGAAGGAAGAAGAAGAGAGGAAAGAGAGAGGAAAAAAAAGAGAGAAAGCCGTGGGAGGGTGAGGGAAAAGAAGAGTTTAAGTGGATTTTAATGGGGCGGGTCCCACACGCGCTTTAACTTTACTCCAATCATTAATCCTAACTACAAATCCATAATCTACGTATTTTTCTGAATCAAGACATATTTTTGTCTCTTCACAAAGTTGATAAAATTTCTTGCTTAACGGTACTATTATACCGCAGTATTTTTACACCGGAAAAGTCATTATTCATCAAATTTCTCAATTTTGCCTATTCACTCAATTTTCCGTTCTGACTCTATTTCCGACATTATTTTTGTCATTTGAGGTCTCCTACTCAATTTTCATGCCTTGGGTTACGTATTTGGCAAATTACCATTTTGCCCCTGGTACACATTTTGACCCAAATTTCAGGATTTTCACTAATCCTTCCCTCTTAACCCACATCAGCACATAAAATATACATAATTAGAAATGTGAGGTGTTATAGAAGATCCTTGAGGACCCCTTGTCTTACTGAGATTTCTTGTTTAGAGATCTCACCCCACGTTTGGGGACGCTTATTTCAGGTTCAGATAACTTGGAACCTCGGGTGGCAGGAGGCCGGAGCTTAGTTGATATATTTATGTTGTATGCTGGCATGACTGGATTAGGTTGCTTTTATGTTTTTTTTCATTTATGATTATTGAGTTGAGACTCTTGTTGGATTTGTTGCCTTAATTGGCGAACATAGGGTTTGTCCATGCCGCTTTGATGTTAGTACTGTTTAGCTTGAGTTGTATAAACTATCAGGGTTTGTCCATGCCGCTTTGATGTTAGTACTGTTTAGCTTGAGTTGTATAAACTATCAGGGTTTGTCTGGTCTACGTGTTGTAGTTCCGTGACTAGGGACATATTTACATTATTTATATATTGAGGTATTTCAGTTAGCTGTCTTTTGCAATTTACATACAGGAGATGTTTTGAAAATGAATTAAGTAATCAAGTTGGTAATGAATAATGACATCATAATTGAAAAGAAAAAGATATTTCGCATTTTAAATTAAGCGCAGCTTAATACGATGATATGATAACAAACCGGATATATACGGGGTGTTAAAGAACCAGTGCTTCAACACTGTCTAACTCAGTGAGTACATTTGCATACTCAGTTTTACTTTGCTGTTTGGGGACACTCCTTGGGTTTTCAGGGCAATTCCTTTTCAGGTGGCCCTCTTTATGGCAGTGCCAACACACAAGTTTAGCTTGTGATTGATCCTTACTCTTATCTTGGTTTCCCTGGACACTTGGATTACCTTGTAGAATAGTGTTGTTGTTCCCCTTCCTTTTATTGTTTAACTTTTCATTCTTATTTCCCTTTCCTTTAACATAGAGGCCTTCAGCAGTGGGCTTTTTGTGAGAAATTATTTCAACTTTTCTAGCCCTCAAGGCCTCAGTAATTTCATCAAGAGTCATATCCCCTTACTGTATTTTATAGCATCCTTAACCCCTCTGCAGGAGTCAGGAAGAGAATTCAAGAGGATCAGAATTTGATCCTCATTAGAGACAACAGCCCCTGCGTTCTCAAGTTGTAGAGTTAACCTATTGAACTCATCTAAGTTATCCTCTAGACACTTACTAGGGTCCATCTTGAAAGAAAAAAATCTTTCCTTCAAGAATATTTTGTTGGGGGCTGACTTGGTTTAATACAGACTCTCTAACTTCACCCAGATCTCATGAGGGTTGGTGATCTTGCTAACCCTATGCAGTATACTATCAGAGATATTAACAACTATTAAGCTATGAGCTAAAGATAGCAAGTCTTTCCTTTCTTTTGGTGTCATGGTTTCTGGCAGGTCCTTTTCAGCTCCAATTGCATCCTCACATTTTTGCTGGACCAAAACAGCTTTCATTGTAATTTTCCACATATTAAAATCACTTCTCCCATCAAATTTCTCCACCTCCAGCTTAGTGATGCCCATCTTGCCGAACCTCCACAGCCGAGCAAGCAAACCGAATGGAAGAGGGGGAAAGGTATGACAGATAAAAGAAAAGAACAGAAAGAGAAATGGAACCTAAGCTCCTGATACCAATTGTAAATCTAGGAATACTTTTCGCAAACAATAACAAGCCGAACATAGCAAGAAAGATTAAAGAAAGCATAAAGAGAGAAGACACCAGTATTTTACAGGTTCAAAAACTCAGTATCAGTGAGTTTCCTACGTCTTGGGGCCTAAAGAGGGTTAAACGCCCTATGATATTGCTCTTTATTCAAATCAAGATTCAGAAGCAGAGTTTACAGTATACAATTTCAGGTATACAAGAGTTAAAGCATATGAAGAAACTATAACAGGTAAACAGATCAACAAGAAATACAATCTTGAAACAAAACATCAAGATCTATGAATCAGAACCGTAAAGTTAGAGAGGACTTCCCAATCTTTGAGCCAGCAAAGGAATCGTCGTTCTTTTCACACGATCTACAAGCTGATCAACATCAGCTTCATCGATCTTCCTCACAAGATTGAACTTCCAACTCTTTGAGCACTAATCAGAAAAGTACATTGATCAATAGAACCGTCTTGTTGAGCTGAACAAGTTTCTCCAAAGCACCATTGACTAATTCTCAGTATATCCCTCATTATTTGCAGATTGATACACACTCACACAAACCCTAACGAACAGCCTTTCGAGAGAGTTCTTAAGATGGTAGCTAAAACTGATATCACGTGTTCTGTATCAAAAAGAGCTCAGCTGAAGGGTTACCATTTGCCTTCACAAAGCAAAACGAAAGCGTTTTGCTTGTTTTGCTAAAAAATGGGCCTCAACCACTTCACTTGGCCCAATAGTAAAATAATGATAAGAAATATGCAACCGATAAAAAGAATAGCCCAATAGGTAAATATAGAGAAAAATATCTATGTTTATGAAATACATATAACAGATGGGTTTTAGGTTTCAGTTTTAACTTCGCTAGTAGAAATATGAAAATCGAAACTTACATATTCCCACAAAACTGACTTTAATGAGCTGTTATGGAGTTAGAGACTTAAAGTTAGGTCTGTATAGGGATGTAATATCTCGCTGTGTATTCAGTCAAGGTAGCAGTTGTATATACCATAAATCTATGAGAGTCACTTTAACTAAGTGCTATCTCAAGTATGCCAGGGAGAGGAAGAATGTATAAGGACACGATTACTTTACAATTTAGCAGAGTAATAGCTTATAAAATTAATGGGCGCAAGATGTCTCATTATGTGGAGAAAGTAATATATATCAAAATATTCCCCAATATTATAAGAGAAAAAGAGTAAGCTTTTAAGTATGAGGAACTGCTCCACGTACGTTAGGTGAGCTGTCAGAGAGTCAGTGAAGAATTCTTTATAGTGAAATTCACATGCTCACTACATGGAGGTAGGGGAGTGACCCACCTTTACTGACTGACCCAGATATGTTGCGTTAGGAATCAAGTAGTTTAAATGGTTCAATAATATGTACCAAAAAAAAAAGTGGTTCAATAATGATGGTCAATGAATTCAATTTCATATTTCATAATGGGTGGACATTGAAAAGATTTGTCCCTCGCTACATGAGGGGACATATTGCTGTCCCACAGGACACAATATCAAAAAACTAAAAATACCTTCGATCACCACTAAATATTTCTATCCACTCTCACATGTTGATGATGATATCATTTTACAACTCTCTAGTTTTATGTTGTTGTTCGGATCTAATTGAATGAACAATATCAAGCAGCGTAATTTAAAACATCAAATCTTTAAATTTGCGCGAAGATGCAAAAGCATTTGCAACTTATTAGTTTGAATTTGCAAACCCTTTAAATCCAGCGTGATTGAAAGATAAAAGGACCTTGCTAAGAACACATTGCTAAAATTCTACGACCAAATAAATAAAATCATATTTAGAGACGAGAGGAGAACTGGTTATTAGAAAGAAATTCATCTATGTCCAATCGAGATGCTGATCTTTTTTTTTTTTTTGGTACAGAGAAGGGCCTAAGCTCAGAAAACACACAAAATTAAGAAACTAAAGAGGCACGAGGCCTACCAACAGAAGAAATATTAGCTAAAAGCAAAAAGAAATGCCACTAGGAGGCACCCTAAAAAATAAAGTATCTACATCTTCCCCTTTATCTAAAATGAAATTGGCCAACCAATCCGCGCACATGTTGCCTTCTCTGAAAATATGACGCAGCTTAATGTTCCAATCTTTTTTGATCCAAGTCCGTATACGGGAGACAAGTTGACTCTTACAGACTGCTATACCAGAGCTGGATAGCAAAGTGATTGCACTGAAAGAATCACTTTCCAATTCAATATTACGAAATCCTTCCTTCCAAGCCAATTCTAGACCACAAAGGATTCCCCAAAGTTCCGCTTTATAAGAAGAACATTTACCTAACTTGTAAGCGAAACCATTTAACCATCTACCACTCTCATCTCGCAAGACTCCACCACAAGCAGCCGGACTAGGATTACCACGGGAGGCTCCATCAGTATTAATTTTTAGAGTAAACACCAATTTTGGTCCCTGGCAATATCTACTAAATCCTTTTTAGTCCCTGGCAATAAAAAAGGATCAAATTGGTCCCTAAAATTATGAAAAAAGGGTCACATTAGTCCTTATGTCAACTCCTCCGTCACTAACGTGGCCCTTTTTACATACTGTTAGGGACCAATTTGGTCCTTTTTTATTGCCAGGGACTAAAAAGGATTTCGTAGATATTGCCAGGGACCAAAAAGAGTGTTTACTCTAATTTTTATATAACCATTCTCAGGGAAATTCCAGAAAACAGGAATTATATTCGTACTAATACCCTGCCTATGCTTATTCACAACTTTAAAAGCATCATCATTCTCTTTAGTCAAGTCACAGATAGAGACAAGCCTAGAAGACCAGCTAGGAATTGAGATTCCATGACAAAATCATTACGCCACTTCCAATGCTTCCAGCAAGAAATAAAGAAAACAGACAACCAGTTGCTAGGTCCATTCAGTTTAATCCAGCCGAACAAATTGGATTTAATCCAATCCTCAAAGTTTTCCTCATGGCCAAATAAGAAGGAAACAGATTATTCCAAATCAATTTAACCTCATGGCAATCTCTTAAGGAGTGAAGAATTGAGTCACTAGCATTCTTACAAACAGGACACAAAATCGAAACCTCTCCCCATTTAGCAATAGATCCATGGTAAGTAATCTACCATGCAAAATTTTCCACATTAAAATCTTTACCTTCTGAGGGCCATTCCAATTCCACGAGGCTGACCATAACTCTTGCCTTCCATCCCAAGACTCACCCCTGTTCAAAAGAAAATCATATAAATTTCTAACAGAAACAGAAGGAGAGTTGATAAATTTCCAATATTTCCTGTCCGGACCATCATCTACACACGGGGGTAAGATATTCTGCAAGATACTGAGAGCAGTGGGATTAAGCCAATTTTTTAAAGCATTCCAGTTCCAACTGCCATCAACCAAGGACATATCAGCCACCTTCATATTCAAATCAATATCATAGGCATCAGGAAGAGTCATATTCTGAAGTAACCTGTCATCATCTAACCAAGTGTCTATCCAGAATTTAGTATCCTTTCCATCACCCAAATTCCAGCCAAGAAACTCTTCCAGAGACCTCCAAATTCTGCAAATATTCCTCCACAGAACCGAATCTCCGCTCTTCTCCACAAAAATAAGAGAGCTTCTATTATTAGCTGCATACTTGGCTTTAAGAACCTGTATACAAAGCTGGCCTTTGTCATTGAAGATTTCCCAAGCCCTCTTAGCCATGAAAGCATCATTCATCAATTCCAGCTTCTTAAATCCCAAACCTCCAGCAAGCCTTGGCTAAGTAATAGTCTTCCAGCTAATTAAATGATTCGTACGAGTTCCCTTATGGTCACCCCAAATGAAATCCCGTTGAATTCTTTCAATATCTTTACAAACAGCAGAAAGGATTTTGGTGCTTTGCATTTGCAAATAAGGCATTGCTGACATAACAGAATTAGCCAAGGTAATTCTACCCGCTTGAGATAAACAAACCTGATTCCAGTTATTAAGTTTTGATCTTACCTTCTCTATAATACCAGCATAGAGATCCCTCTTCATCCTACCATGTTGCATCATAGAACCAAGATAGCGCCCAACATTGTGAACTCTCTTGAAACCACTCAACTGCACAATATTAGAGATCAGATTCTCATTAGTATTTTTAGAGAAGAAAATAGAGGTTTTCTCCACACTGAGCTTGAGACCCGAAGCTTCCTCAAAGATATTCAGACACTTTAGCAACACATTCAACTGATCCACCGAAGCTTCCATGAAGACATAAGGTCATCAGCAAAAGCTAAATGAGAAATTTGGGGACTTGCTTTCCCAGCACGCATGGGTTTCCAAAGACCTCCATTGATTGCCGTTGATATAATATGGGACAGTTTTTCCATGGTAATAACAAACAAATAGGGTGAAAGGGGATCACCTTGACGAAGGCCTCTAGAGGGAGTGAATTCACTTGTTTTACCACCATTCCAGATCACATTAAACTTGGAAGATTTCACACAACACATAACCAGATTGATGAACTTACTAGGCAAGTCAACTTCTTCCAAAGCATGCTGAAGAAATTCCCAACTAAGACTGTCATAGGCTTTGACCAAATCAATTTTAATAGCCATGAAAGCTTTCATTCCCTTCATTTTATGCATTGAGTGAATCATTTCTTGAACGATAATGATATTGTCCTGAATTTGTCTTTGGGGTACAAAACTTGCTTGCCATAGAGATATGATTTTTTCCATAATAGGTTTCAGCTGATGAACCAAGGATTTAGAAACCAATTTATACAAAACATAGCATAAGGATATAGGCCGAAATTGGGAAACAGATTCAGGCCTTTTAACTTTAGGGATTAATACTAGTAGAGTAGAATTAAAATCAGAAACTAACTCAGGATTGGTCCAGATATTACTAACCGCCTTGTACACTTGCTGGTAGATTGAATTCCATTGCCTTTGGAAGAAAACAACAGGATAGCCATTAGCACCTGGAGCCTTATAATCACCAATACTAAACAGTAATTTTGCAACCTCTTGAAATCCTGGAGCTTTGGTCAAATCATCCTTTTCATTCATAGATAAACTAGGCCAACAATTAGGAGAAGAAATCTATCTTCGGTTCTGATTTTCCTCTTGGGACAAGTTCTCAAAAAATCTGCAAACATGATCTACAAGTTCCACTGGATCCTCAATCCACACCTGAGCATCCCTTCGAAGCCTTGATACTTTATTGATACTCCTCCGGATAACAGCCTTTGAGTGATAAAACCTTGTATTTTTATCCCCATCCACTAGCCAGCTATGTCTAGATTTTTGAAACCAAAGCAGTTCTTCATAAACTAATGTTTGGTCCAAATCTATCTGAACCTGTTTTTCCAATTCTTGAAGAAATTGAGAATCAGAATGGGTCCTATGCTGTTGAATGTCAGCAATCTTCCTCGAAAGGTTTTCTTTCTTTCTATGAATATCACCAAAAACAGTCTTGTTCTAGTATTGGAGATGAGGAGTTAGCTCTTCAAGCCTGAAATTAATCTCCCTCGAAGAATTCCAACTATCTTCCATGAAATCCTGAAATTTTGGATGATCCAACCAAGCAGCTAAAAACCTTGATGAGAAGAGGATTATGGTCAGAATTTAATCGAGGAAGGATTCTGACTTCAACATTTTCATACTTTAATCTCCAAAAAATATTGGCACAAGCTCTATCCAGCTTTTTAAAGACCCTATCTAAGTGGTTCCACTTTGGTCCCTGCCAAGTAAAACTAGAACCTGAAGTTTTAACATCCTCTACATGACAATCTTCAAGGAAATCAGCAAATCTCTGACATTTTACAGCATCTATTCTAGATCATCCTCTTTTTTCACTGTTAGATTTAATATCATTAAAATCCCCAGCTATAAGCCAAGGAACCGATAAACCCTGACTAAGATTTCTGACTTCATCCCACATAACCTGCTTATTCTCCTTCCTTGGACTAGCATATACAGCTGTACAAAGGAAATTCTCATGATGATTAATCTCAATCTTCATATGAATGAATTGAGAAGTTTGAGAGATAGGAGACACTGTTGCTCTTTTTGAATCCCAGATAAACCACAAGCCATCAGAAAACCCATTTGCTTCTTCAAATATGGCCTTATCAAACTTCAACTTCTTCAAAATAGGACTACACTTATCACTCTGAGCACGAGTCTCTAACAGAACTACAACATTGACATCATTTTTGTTTACAAACATCTTCAAAGTTCGACCAAATTTGGGGTTGGCCGCACCCCTACAATTCCAAATAAGAGTGGACATCAAGACACCAAGGGGGATGGAACAGGTTGGTCTTGAACCTATGACAAAATGCTCCTAGTCACATTTTTAGACTGATCAGTAGCCTTACCTTTAGAACCAACAGTAGGATGATTTGGCAAACTAGCACCACCAATAGCAATGCTGTCATTCTCTTTGCTTCGACCCTTATTTCCTTCCCCCTTACTTCCTAGGTCTAGAGGTTTTGGTTCAGGATCACCTTCTGCCTCCACCATTTGATGATCCTTTAAATGCATCATACTAGAATCCACTTCTAGCTCATGGTTTTGGATTGAAGACAGCTCATTCGAAAGTTGATTAGATTGCCCAGACTTATCAGATAATGAATCATCATGATGCTTCCAATTTTCCTAAAATCCTGCCACTCTCTTGTCTTTAACCCCTTCAGCTAGCAATGCTACATTATCTATTGTTTCCTCTTTATTATAAGCATCAGTAGCCTGAATATTATTCCACACTAATTGATAAGCTTTTGAAGTTTCAATAAGTGTGGCTGATGTGCCTCTGGCAAGTGTGATTTTCTGTGTTAAAATTGATAAGAATTGAGTCATAAAAGAGCAACTTAAATACATATTTGCTAATTATATTGATTCTTTCTTTTCAATAATATTTTTCACCTATTGATTGTGTTTTTACAGGAAAAAAAGTGAAAATTATAAAAAGCCTGTTGATGCATACCAGCGCCGGATTGGAAAAGTTGCATAGTACAATAGACAGAGAGTTGGCGCAAGTTGGCGCCAAAATGGCGCTCACCCGCGCCAGATTACGGACTCCAGAGCGGTAATTGGAAGTGGCGCCAACTGGCGCCAAAACATAAAAAAGCCACAAAGTGGCGCCAAAAGAAAAAAGTGGCACCAAAAGACATTAAGGTGGCGCCAAGTTTTGTGATGGTGACGCCATGTGGCGCCGATAAAGTAAGAAGATGGCGCCAACCGGCGCCTGTTACTTGCAATCAGGACCGGTTTTTGCAATTTGAGACAGAAGCTCCGCGCAAAGTGGCGCCGTACTGGCGCCAACTGGCGCCGGGTTGCGAGAAAATATTACCGTGTTTTCGCGGGGGTATTTTTGGAAGAAGAAAAATGGGCTTATAAATAGGATCCTCATGACAGAATTAGGAATTCAGACCTATTCTACCTAGGGAGACCACAGCAGAGTTCCGGGAGGATTCCGAAGATGAAGTTCTTCTTCATCCTTTCACTTTTATTTTATACTTTCATTGAATATTGAATTTTTAGCCATGACTATGCTTGGCTAGTACTTTTTATTGTAGTTAGGGTCATGAACCCTATATGAACCCTTGTTACGACAGATTGGTTTACTTTTACTCGTTTATTTAATTATCTTTGTCTCTACCCTATGCGTATTTTACATTTTCTTTATTTGAACCGATCAATCTAATAGTTGAAAATAGTTTGAGGGTTAGAACCCTATATAGGAATGTTGGGGTTTTAACCTTGAAAGGGGGTAAGATAATGGTTCATATGCATGCTAGGAATAGATGTGTGTTGAATTGCGGATGCCTAAATTATTAAATTCCTTGCTTAAGGCCATGAGGAATATTGCAAGGAATTGGGGTTCCTTATGGGATTAAAGGGTTAACCTTACAAGGAATTGAGGGTTAACTAATAATTATTTTAGATAATAATTTATCCGAGTAATTTTATAAATGAATATTTTTAAACCAATCCAAAGTAATAAGTGAGGATCATAAGGTGAGTGCGCTCTAGCTACAATGCTTTTCTCACATTTTAAAATCAATTCTCATTTTTATTGTCTATTTCTCAATATGAAAAATACAAAAACAAGTCTTTATTTTGGTTCTCAATTTTACACCAATCGACAATTATTTGTCACAACCCTTTTGAACTTTTCCATTCTTGAAAGGAATAATTAATTGGTATTCGACCCAATCCTTGTGGAGACGAACTTTACTTACTTTATATTACTTGTGCGATCGGTGCACTTGCCGGTGAGCATCAATTCTTATCAAGTTAGGGTCACGAACCCTATGTGAACCCTTGTTACGACGGATTGGTTTACTTTTACTCGTTTATTTAATTATCTTTGCCTCTACCCTATGCGTATTTTACATTTTCTTTATTAGAACCGATCAATCTAATAGTTTAAAATCAAGATAGGAACTTTGGGGTTTTGACCTTGAAAGGGGGTAAGATAACGGTTCATATGCATGCTTGGAATAGATGTGTGTGGAATTGCGGATGCCTAAATTATTGAATTCATTGCTTAAGGCCATGAGAAATATTGCAAGGAATTGGGGTTCCTCATGGGATTAAAGGGTTAACTTTGCAAAGAATTGAGGGTTAACTAATAATTATTTTAGATAATAATTTATCCGAGTAATTTTATAAATGAATATTTTTAAACCAATCCAAAGTAATAAGTGGGGATCATAAGGTGAGTGCGCTCTAGCTACAATGCTTTTCTCACATTTTAAAATCAATTCTCATTTTTATTGTCTATTTCTCAATACGGAAAATACAAAAACAAGTTTTTACTTTGGTTCTCAATTTTACACCAATCGACAATTATTTGTCACAAGCCTTTTGAACTTTTCCATTCTTGAAAGGAATAATTAATTGGTATTCGACCCAATCCCTGTGGAGACGAACTTTACTTACTTTATATTACTTGTGCGATCGGTGCACTTGTCGGTGAACATCAATTCTTATCAAGCTAGGGTCACGAACCCTATGTGAACCCTTGTTACGACGGATTAGTTTACTTTTACTCGTTTATTTAATTATCTTTGCCTCTACCCTATGCGTATTTTACATTTTCTTTATTAGAACCGATCAATCTAATAGTTTAAAATCAAGATAGGAACTTTGGGGTTTTGACCTTGAAAGGGGGTAAGATAACGGTTCATATGCATGCTGGGAATAGATGTGTGTGGAATTGCGGATGCCTAAATTATTGAATTCATTGCTTAAGGCCATGAGGAATATTGCAAGGAATTGGGGTTCCTCATGGGATTAAAGGGTTAACTTTGCAAGGAATTGAGGGTTAACTAATAATTATTTTAGATAATAATTTATCCGAGTAATTTTATAAATGAATATTTTTAAACCAATCCAAAGTAATAAGTGGGGATCATAAGGTGAGTGCGCTCTAGCTACAATGCTTTTCTCACATTTTAAAATCAAATCTCATTTTTATTGTCTATTTCTCAATACGAAAAATACAAAAACAAGTCTTTACTTTGGTTCTCAATTTTACACCAATCGACAATTATTTGTCACAACCCTTTTGAACTTTTCCATTCTTGAAAGGAATAATTAATTGGTATTTGACCCAATCCCTGTGGAGACGAACTTTACTTACTTTATATTACTTGTGCGATCGGTGCACTTGCCTGTGAGCATCAAGTTTTTGGCGCCGTTGCCGGGGATTGACGTTTCTTATATCGATTAATTTGATATTTAAGATTGAATTTTTATTTTATTTATTTATTTTGATATCTGTGATTCTTGAGCAGTGCTACTAATCCCTTTTCTGAGTTGTATGCGAGGTAAAGAACCAGAATTTCCACTTGATTTGGTGATTACAAAAACAGAGAAGAGGAACAGAAAACAATCTCGGAAGAAGCTTGCATTCGACGAGTCAAAACTACTGTCTCAAGAAACACAAACCACGGCAGCAAACAATGAAGAGGACAATCCTCTCATGGACACCATTCTGACTCCATTATTCAACAGGCCCAATGCGAGCTTTGTTCAGCCAAATATTGCCAACAATTGGGAGCTCAAGTCCTCCCATATCAATTTGGTGGAGAGAGCCCAGTTTGGAGGAGGGGAGAGTGAAGATCCTCACAGATTTGTTGACAGATTCTTAAGGATCTGTGACTCAACCAAACACCCACAGGTGTCTAATGATGCAATTCGGTTGAGGTTGTTCCCTTTTGCTCTTAAGGGAAAGGCTCTTAGTTGGTTAGAAAGGCAGCCTGCAGCAAGCATCTCTACATGGGATGATATGTCTCAGAAGTTCTTTGCTGAGTTCTTCTCAATGGAGCGGTACAACCAGATGGTGAATGACATCACCAATTTCACCCAGCTACAGGGTGAAACTATGTGTGGAGCATGAACCGGTTCAAGGATTTAATGAGGAGGTGTCCTCAGTATAACTTTACTTCTGGTAATCAAGTTAGAATCTTCTTCAATGGTTGCAAGCCTGAGACTCGGATGGTGTTGAATGGTGCAGCAGGTGGCACTATTAAAACTTTGAGAGCAAATGAGACTCTTGAGTTGATTGAGAGGATGACAACCAATGAAAATGAAGTGATGTCATCAAAGCCTAAGAGAGGTATCCTTCAACTGGAAGGTAATGATGCAGTGCTGGCTGAAAACATTATGCTATCTCAGCAGGTAGCAAACCTGACCTCAAGGCTTGATAAGATGCAGCTTGCTGGTGTTCAGACAAAAACTGCCGCAGTTGTTTGTGAGTACTGCCAGGACGATCATGAATCTAATGAATGTCCTACCTTGATGGCTCCTGATTCACCTCAACAAGTACAGGTAAATGGGGTTTGGTATGAGGAGAAGCCCCAACAAAATTTTCAAAGAAATCAGAATTTTCCTGGCGGAAATAATTTTCAGCGGAGAGGTCAAGCAGGTGGTCTTGACTATAGTTCCAACAACTATATGCAACCTCCTCCTATTCCACAGAAGGAACCTTCTGATTTGGAGAAGCTAGTAGGACAAATGGCTCAACACTCTAATGCTTTCATGGAAGAGACTAGGGCCAGCACTAAAAACATGAGTGCTTCTATCAGAAATTTGGAGAATCAAATTGGCCAGCTGGCTAAGCAAGTTGCTGATAGAACTCCAGGCACTTTCCCTAGTAACACAGTTACAAATCCCAAGGAGGATTGCATGTTTGTCACAACTAGAAGTGGGAAAATGATGACAGCTCCAGAAAAGCCGAGCAAAATTGTGGAAGCTAATGAGAAGGTGAAGGAGGTTAAGGAGCCAGAAAAAGAAATTGAAAACCCTGTTGAAGTGGAGAAGTCGGCTGAAAAGAAGAAATTTGAGCTTGATCCTAAATATGTGAGAGCCATGGCACCTTATCCTGAAAGATTCAAGAAGGATGCTCAGAAGCAACATTATGACAGATTTCTTGATATATTCAAGAAATTGCATGTCACCATTCCTTTTGCTGAAGCCTTGTCTAGCATACCCAATTATGCCAAGTTCATGAAGGACTTGTTATCAAGAAATCATAATTTGTAGGAATGCCAAATTGTAACACTCACTAATGAGTGTAGTGCCATCATTACAAGGAAGTTCCCACCCAAACTCAGTGATCCAGGGAGCTTCAAAATTTCTATTGAAATTAATAATACCAAAATTGGCAGGGCATTACTTGATCTCGGGGCTAGCATTAATTTGATGCCCCTTTCTGTTTGTAATTCCTTGGGGATCACCGAGTCGAAGCCTACTTTAGCATCTCTTCAACTTGCTGATAAGTCTGTAAGGAAGCCAAGTGGTATTATTGAAGATGTTATTGTGAAGGTGGGCAAGTTCACATTTCCTACTGATTTTGTGGTGCTTGACATGGAAGGGGGAGCTGAGATGCCTCTTTTGCTGGGTAGACCTTTCTTAGCTACATCTCGTGCACTGATTAACGTTGAAAGCGGGAAGCTCAAGCTAAGAATGGATGATGAATCCATTACAATTCACGTCTTTGAGTCTCTAAAATAGTCTTCTCACAAAGACGATTGTTTTAGTCTTGAAGTCTTGAAGGAAGAAAAGAATGTAACGGTTGAGGTTCCTGAAAAAGCAGAGGATTACAAAGAAGATGGTACCTCAAAAGTGGATTTGAAGGAGCTTCCTCAAACTCTGGAAGATGATGACAAACTTGGGACGAAATCTCAAGAGCGTCATCATCCTATACTGAAGAAGGTAATGAGAAAGGAAATGGTGAAACTCTTTGATACGAGTTGGAAGAGACACCGGGAGCTGAAGTTTGACAAGAGACACCGAGACTCTATCTCTCAGAAAAATCAATGCTTCAGAGAATTCTTAACATGGCTCCTTGGTTTGGAGCAAATCTGGGAATGGTGGTCTCATACACCAAAGCATCCAGTACCACCAGATCTTCCATTTGCTGAGTCATCCCACGCTGCTGAGGGGGATGACATGGAGGGTTGATTATATCTCCTTGCTGACGGAGATTTTTTATATTAGTTTATTTTTCTGTTTTGTATTTTTTTTTAGTTATTTTGTGTTGGTATATTTCTCTCTGAAGTTTTAATGTGCGCATTATAGTTTCTTCTATATGCCACTGTTTGTTCCATTGTGCAGGTTTTTCTTCCTTCTTGTGGTCTAATTATTGCTGAGGACAACAATTCTCTAAATCTGAGAATGGTAGGCTTGCACCTTAGAGCTGCAATCTTTTATCAGGGGAGATATTCTAACTCTTTTACTTTTCTTGGTTATTTTTTTATAGTTATTTTGTGTGCTATATATATATAAAAAAAAAATTTGAACAAGTTTTCTGAGCAAGTCCCAGGTTTAAATGTGCTTATCTAGTTAATATGTTGGACTGAATTCTTGAAACCATGTTTTGTATTAACTTCTGGCATGATATTGTATGGGCATGAGTAGATTTCATGATTGCTCGTTTGTCTGAATTTTGTACTTGAATGATTAATGATGCCTGATGTTTCTTTTGGAAGTCTAGCTTGACATCATAGCTGGTGAGGTTTTGTGCTTAAACACTTATTTTATTCTGAGAGACCTCACTGTGATAGCATTCTAGAACTTGCTCTGTTTCTCTGAGATGCATGGATTGATTGAAATGATAAAGGCATTTTATTTTGTTAGCCATGGCCAAATAACCCACCTGTATGAATTTTTCCATTGCTAACCCCTTTGAGCCTGAGCCTTTTTGTTCATAATTCCTGCTGATTGCTTAGCCATATTCCTAGTGACTTACCTTGATTGAGATTCAATTACTGATATGTTGAAAATAAAACAAAGAAATTGAGGTAAGCTCCACAAAGGTCAAGTAATTAGGGGAGAAGAAAAAAAAATTTATTTGTGCCCTTAAAACAAAGGGAGAAAAATGAAAAAGCAAGAGAAAAAGAAAAAAAATGGTGAATGTAAAGAAAAGGGTGCTGAAAGGAATTAATTCCCAAAATTCTGTGGGAATGTAAGTGGAGCAAAACAATTGAGTTGAATGTGTTAAAGTGAAATAATATCAGTTTTTCAATCTCATTGTTGCTTAAGCTACTATCCATAAATTCCTTCCCTTTAACCCGGCCAAGTTACAACCTGTGAAGTCCTTTTGAAAAATTATGCATGTTTTAATGTTCCTCATCTTTAGGAACTTGAGAATATGATCAAGCTTATGGTATTGTTATTGCTGTGATGAATTGAGTGATTGTTACTCCCCCAAACACTTGAGTGCTGAGTGTTATATGTTTATCTTGGTGAGGGGTGTTCAAGTTAGACTCTGACATTTTCATGAGAATAGAAGGCATTGTTAAGAGTTCTTTGCATTGATTCATTCATGCTTAGCATAGTGAGCTATTGATTGTCTGTGTGATGTTATGCTAGATTAATTAATTGTTTCCTAGATTGAGTCTTGTACATTGCTGGGGACAGCAACGTTTAAATCTGGGAATGATTTGATGTGCCTCTGGCAAGTGTGTGAAACCAGACTCTAGCCTCACCATTTAAATGCCTCAACCAAATCAACTTAGGAGCAACCTTATCCTTGGTTAATGATGAACCTTATCCTTTGTAATCTCAAATGTCATGTCCTCTTCCAACCAGGCAGAGGTTATCCTGAAGAGAGCTGTCCTGATTCACACCATCATGACAAGGGCGAAGGTGGAACTTCCTATTCTCCTTCAGGACAGCATTTATGATATGGCTCACTCTGACAGTGACTCTGCTGCTTTGGGTCACTGTTCCTTGATTCAATTGCTTTGTCAGAAAGCTGGTGTAGATGTTACTGATAATGGGGCACCAACTAAATTGCACCCTACAATTGATGCCGCCATGATAACAAAGCAATTGAAGATAGGAGGAGCGGAGGTCACAGGATTGACTCCTAGTAGGAAATCTACAACTCAGAGTGATGATGAATTTGAAGAGAGGCTAAGGACAGGGGAGCAATGGACGGTGAACACTGACTTCCGAATGAGACATTTGCGCAGGCGTCTCCGGTTTATGCAGTCCAGCCAGCACTCATTTCAGACATACATGGTGACGATGTTGAAATCTATATGTGAGGCTCAGGGCTTAGATGTTATTGATTATCAGCCTGCTGTATACCCTCATTCTGATGAGGAGGAATCCTTTGAGGCAATTGCTCGGACTCACTATGCTGATCATGTGGATGGAGCTGCGCCTACTGATGGTGCTACATCTTCTCATGCTGCACCCACTCCAGAGAGACAGCCTGGTGTTGATGCTACTACCACAGAGACCACTGTTGCTGCTGCTGCTGATGCTGGTGCTATGGATGAGGACAGGGGTGTTGATCCTGAGTACAACCCCTTGCCTACTGTTGATCCAGGCTCATATTTGGTGTTTAGTGATGATGACGAGTCTACTGATTAGACTTCTCATTTTGTTTTTTATACATTTTCTGTTTTATGGTTTTATTTTGGATATTTTTAGTTGATTGTGGTATTATTTTCATTTTGTATATTTGTTAGTACGTTGAGATTCTCTGTTTGAATGATGCACTTTAAAATAGTACTTATGCTATTTGTTGATATGTGTATGTGTTTCAGTGATCAATTGCTGTTTTAGATTTCAATTAGTTGCTGGGGACAGCAACATTTAAATCTGGGAATTGGGTGTGATTGAATGGCATGCAAATTTCATGGAGATGTCACACAAATTGATGAGCCAAAACAGGGAAACATCTCAATCTCTTTTCTTTTCTAAGTTTTCTTGTGTGATTTAGATTTTAGCTGTAATATTGAATTTGAATTTCAGTTTTGATATGGAATTTCATGAGGATTTGACTGATCAAAGTTTTATATGATTGATCAAATTAAAGGATACAATCTTATACCTTGCATGCTGAGCTTAAATGAAATGATTGCATGACTCATTCAATGTGTAAGAGTAGAAAGATTAGTTTTGATGCATATAGAGAAAGTCAAGCATGCACTCTGAACTGTGAGGAAATTGAGCCTATACAGAAAATTTTGTTCAGAGAGCACTTCACTGCATGAATAGCTCTAGAACTTGCCATGTTTCTTGCTTGAAATGGTTGATGATGTGTAGGGTAGAGGCATTTCCTTCTTGAACCAGAAAGTCAAATGGCCAACCTTTAAGTTCCAATTTCATGAAACACTTGAGCCTAGCCTGTTGTCTATCAAGCCAAAAACCACATTTATTCCAATCCTTTAGATTAAAAGTTTCAAATAAGTGATAAGGGATGGAGTGTTCTGTGGGGAGGAAAGTGTTTTTGCAATAAGTGAATGCAAGGTGTTGGAAACATAAGAAAGAAAGAAGGAAAAGAAAGAAAAGGTTGTAAAACACAAAGTGTTTGGAAGAGACAGAAGGAAGTATTAAAGACACAAAGTGTCTGGAAGAAAAAGAAAAAGAAAAAAATTTTGTTAAAGACACAAAGTGTCAGGAAGAAAAGGAGGAAGAAAGGTTCAAAGAAAAGAACAAAGAATGAAAAGGAAGAAAGTTAAGAGAATTAAGAAGAAATTGATTAATTACTGTGAATTCCCTCTTAACTGAATCTGATTCATTTGATCTGAACTTTCCCTTTCACAGAAATCCTTACCTATAGTCAAGCCACACACCAAGCCTCATTGCTAATCATACCAAAACCTTTTTGATCTACCTTATGGATCATTGTTACTATGAATAGTGAGAAGATGGGCAAGCTTATAGCAGTTTGAGTGCAGTGAAGAGTGAGTGATAAGTACACCTTTAAACACTAGAGTGCAAGAGAGTCAAATTCTCATAATTTTTGAGAAGTTCCTAGTGAGGGGGTGTTGTTGTTTGGAAGTCTCTGTATATCATCTTTACTGATCTGTTGAAAAGTCACAAATGATGTTGGCCAAATCATAGGAAATAAGAGATTGCATGGTTATAATTTTGTATCATGAAATGTTGATCTTTTGTTAATTGAAGTCCATCCTCATGAATTTCATCTGTAAAGAATCTTAAGTCCTCTGTTTTAATTCATTGCTGAGGACAGCAATGTTCAAATCTGGGAATTGTGATGAACCCTTAGTTCATCAGGTTTTTAAGCATGAATTAATATCAATTTGTGTGATTAAATGGATGGAAAAGAGGTTAATGTCCTGGAAATCTCTCAAATACAAGTTCTGAAGCTTATGTTGAAAATTTACATTGTTTTTGTAGGGAAATGAAGCTCAAGAAGCAAAAGAGAGAAGGAAGAAGATTCTGAAGAATGGGAAAATTCTAAGTGTTGGGCGCTAAAACGTCCAAAACTGAGCGTTTTAGCGCCCTGTTGCACAAAAGATGCTGGTGCTGAACATTAAAACGCCCAAAACTGAGCGTTTTAGCGCCTGAACATTAAAACGCCCAAAACTGAGCGTTTTAGCGCCCAAGACAGTTAAAAGCAGTTGGGCATCCGTCAAGGTTGAGCGCTAAAACGTCCAGAAATGAGAGTTTTAGCGCCCATGTCAGTTTTCAGTTGTAATTTGTAAATTATAAAAGGACAAGGGGCCTTCACATTCTGACAGATTCCAGATATCAGATCCAATCTATCATATCTCATTCTGACTTTTCCCATCACACTAGGAGAAGGGAGATCAGATCAGGTCTTTCATAGATCTGATCTGACTCCTTATTTTCTCTGAATTTCCAAATTCTTTAGGATTAGTTCTTGTAATAGTTAGTATTTCCTATGTAATTGTACTTGGAGATTGAAGACTCAACTATCATGACAATGGAGTTTGATCTATCTTTCTTCTCTTGTTTGTGTTTCAATTATGTCTGAGTAGAGTCCCTTGTAGTCTGATTCAATGGAACTCAAGTTTGAATTTATGAATGGTTAATTAGATGTTTTGTTTATCTATTATGTGATTGTATGAAGTTGTCTTGATTAATTTTTCATGTTGAGGAATAGTGTAGAACAGACATGTTTACATTGTTTCTCTATTTTTGACAACTTCATCATCAGTGTTCTAGTAGTCAAGGGATTGATGCTAGGATTCTGATGTGTTCTTAAGACCTTAGTAATTAATGCATGTATTAAGAAAGGAATCACCAAGGGATTGGGGTTTCTGATTAATGTGTCTATCAGGGTAGTAAGGGATTACATCTTGAGATGATAAGAAAAAGGTTGATCAACATCACATGGTAGATAATTCATAATGGAAATTGGTTCATCTATAAATTCATGTTTGAGGGCAAATGACATCTGACTACTTGTTTACATTATAATTTACATTTTAATTATTTATCAAGTTTTAATTCAATTCAGTGTAGTTTCTGGTGACAAGAAATCTATGCAATCTATGAACTTTTGTTTGATTCAACTCAAGTACATATGGTTAGTCAATGCTTGACACAAATCCTCGTGGCAACGATCTTTACTCATCATTTTATTACTTGTACGACTAGTGCACTTGCTAGATCCGCAACAGTGTGATTTTCTGTGTTAAAATTGATAAGAATTGAGTCATAAAAGAGCAACTTAAATACATATTTGCTAATTATATTGATTCTTTCTTTTCAATAATATTTCTCACCTATTGGTTGTGTTTTTACAGGAAAAAGAAGTGAAAATTATAAAAAGCCTGTTGATGCATACCAGCGCCGGATTGGAAAAGTTGCATAGTACAATAGACAGAGACTTGGTGCAAGTTGCGCCAGATTACGAACTCCACAGCGGTAATTGGAAGTGGCGCCAACTGGCGCCAAAACATAAAAAAAGCCACAAAGTGGCGCCAAAAGACATTAAGTTGGCGCCAATTTTTGTGATGGTGGCGCCAAGTGGCGCCCATAAAGTAAGAAGATGGTGCCAACCGGCGCCTGTTACTTGCGATCAGGACCGGTTTTTGCAATTTGAGACAGAAGCTCCGCGCGAAGTGGCGCCGTACCGGCGCCAACTGGCGCGGGTTGCGAGAAAATATTACCGTATTTTCGCGGGGGTATTTTTGGAAGAAGAAAAAGAGGCTTGTAAATAGGATCCTCATGACAGAATTAGGAATTCAGACCTATTCTACTGAGGGAGACGACGGCAGAGCTCCGGGAGGATCCCGAAGATCAAGTTTTTCTTCTCCTTTCTCTTTAATTTTATGCTTTTGGATATTGAATTATTTTTAGCCATGATTATGCTTGGCTAGTTCTTTTTATTGTAGTTAGGGTCACGAACCCTATGTGAACCCTTGTTACGACGGATTGGTTTACTTTTACTTTTTTATTTAATTATCTTTGTCTCTACCCTATGCGTATTTTACATTTTCTTTATTAGAACCGATCAATCTAATAATTGAAAATAGTTTGAGGGTTAGAACCCTAGATAGGAATATTGGGGTTTTAACCTTGAAAGGGGGTAAGATAACGGTTCATATGCATGCTAGGAATAGATGTGTGTTGAACTGCGGATGCCTAGATTATTGAATTCATTGCTTAAGGCCATGAGGAATATTGCAAGGAATTAGGGTTCCTCATGGGATTAAAGGGTTAACCTTGCAAGGAATTGAGGGTTGACTAATAATTATTTTAGATAATAATTTATCCGAGTAATTTTATAAATGAATATTTTTAAACCAATCCAAAGTAATAAGTGGGGATCATAAGGTGAGTGCGCTCTAGCTACAATGCTTTTCTCACATTTTAAAATCAATTCTCATTTTTATTGTCTATTTCTTAATACGAAAAATACAAAAACAAGTCTTTACTTTGGTTCTCAATTTTACACCAATCGACAATTATTTGTCACAAGCCTTTTGAACTTTTCCATTCTTGAAAGGAATAATTAATTGGTATTCGACCCAATCCCTGTGGAGACGAACTTTACTTACTTTATATTACTTGTGCGATCGGTGCACTTGCCGGTGAGCATCAATGGCCTTCTCCTTTAAATTCATCTTCTCTCTTTTTGTATTCCTAACCATTTGTCTTTCCTCCGAATACACTTGGGTTTCCTTCACAGACTCCATATTCCCCAAATTCTCATTCTCCTCAGCTACTGTCCTCAGAACATTGAAATTTGCACCCTTTACCCGGCTCCCATTGTGAATAGAGCTATCCTTAACTTTGTGCTCTGCTATCTTAGAATTGGAAGCCTTACTAGCACCCTGTTGTATATTCACTAACATCCAAGGGCCAAAAGATCCACCCTCCACGGTCTGATTTTGACTTACTTCCCTGCCCTCATCATTCCCTAAGTCAGCATTTCTCATTTCTTCTTCCTTTCCATCTCCACCAGGTCCAACTGTAGATTTAGAGCATTTTTCAGCTCTATGACCATACTGGCCACAAGAATAACACACTATATGTAAACCTTCATATTCAATCTTCTTTAACCTACCTTCTATTTTATAATCAGCCTGTAGGGGATTACTTAAATCCAGTTCCACACAAATCCGTGCAAATCTACCCCTAGCAAGTGAAGTAGTAGCAGCATCTAATTTGACAAATCGACCAATCCAATTCCCTATACTCTTTACTAATTTAGTATTTACATATTCAATAGGGAATTGAGGTAGTCTTACCCAAGCCATGACTCTGTTAACTGCCGCTTGAAACGGTTGGAAATCAGGTTCCCAAGCTCGAATCACCAAGTAATGATCCAAAATCACCCACGGGCCAGCAGTCAAAGCATGATCGAGGTCTTTTTTCTCTGAAAATCGCACTAGGTAGAACCCATTCTCCACATCTGTGATCATCAGCTGTCCTTCACGCGCCCACATATTCTCCAGACTTTTTTCCATAAAAGCTAGGGATAGTCTTTTCCCCAATAATTTGACATAAATCGCTTGATGCCATGGACGCCAAGCCTTCTTTTTGAACTCTTTGGAAAGCAAAAAATTGGTCCTTCCGTCAACCCTAACTTCGCATGTGACTTCTGGAACAGGTTGGGCATCCTCCTTACCTTCATCAGCTAACTCCTCATCTTCCTCCATCGAGTTCTCTTCCCCATTGGGGGGGCCACTCTCCATTATGCCTCAGTATCATTTCTTTATAGGACACTTTGTCGTGCATCCACTCATCATCTCTGGGCTTCAGCTGCTGATCGTGACTAAAAGTACCTTCCTGACGTTTTTTCTTCCTGGTTGACCGTTGGAGGTTGTCAATTTCCTCCGTCGAAGGCAATTTCTCTTCCGATGAGTTCATAGCGGCTGAACCCTAGCAGACGTTTTTAAAAAAATAGTGCTTTTTGTCAAAACTTGCTGATCTTGCTTCTTATTAGAACGTTGGAATATTTAAAATCAAAGAGAATAAAGAAAATAATCAACAAGCCCACATCGTCGGTGAACACAGACACAATGTATATGAGAAAGATAGGCTCTGTTTGATAACTGATCTTAAAAACAGTTTTTTGGTTTTTAGATTAAAAAAACAAAGAAACTCATTTGGTAAGACTAATTATTTTTTTTGTTTTTAGATTCAAATTTAGAGAATATGTGAGTTGTTTTTGCCTTTAACTTTAAAAAAAAAAACACTTATTTTCATAATTATTTTACAAAACAATTTTAAGAAAAAAATTAAAACACAATTAAATAGGCCTGGACTATGCCTGTGATCTTTGCAAATGCTTTCATGCTAGGGTTTTTGTTTTTATTTAACTAGAGGATTCCTATTTATATGGGTTGGTCTTGGCCCAACCCAAGCCCAAGTCCTGATAAGTTAGAGGACATATAGGTCCATTTATATTAGAGCTTTTTTTGTGTGGTAGAGTCATATCAGAGCTTTAATTCACATTATTAATAGTTAATTATGTTAAAAGTTATATTTAATCGTGTTGTTTGTTATATTTCAAGATTTTTAATCATAATTTTTAAATTATATTATTTAAATACGGTAAACGTAATTTTTATTTTTGAGTAATATAAAAAATGTATGAAATTTATCAAAATATTTACTCTATTTTTTAATGAAATTTCTAAAAATAATTCAAAAATTTATTTAGTTCACAATGTGTATTTTTAGAGAAATATTTATGTTGCACAGGTGTTAATATAACAAATTAGTACTATATGGAAAGTGAATTGATTTTTTTTTTGGTGGATGAAAAGATAATTGAATTTGTTAAAAACTGCTATATAAAAGTTCTAAATGTTTGCCAAAATGTTTTTTTCTTTCTAAATTTAGCCAACAATGGTCAGTACAACTAAGGATTTGTTCCATACTCCACAAGGATTTGAATCGAAACTCCTGGTCGAAGAGAAGACTTTATTATAAGTGATATATAATTCCTCTCAGATAAAGTTGATATTAATGTTTGATATTTAGAGAAATACTCTTGGAAAGGTCTGTCAGACTGTCACCATATACCGATTGAAAAGATAAAATAATTTATATATATATATATCTCCAAAAATATTTTTCATATACGTCATAAGTTTTCTTTCTTAAATATCATGAACATTATATTAAAGCAAAACAATTTAAAATTTAAACGTTATTACTATCGTATTACAAACAATCTCATATATATATATATATATATATATATATATATATATATGATAAAAGTGTTTATCATTTTAAATGACATAAAGTTATGTCATTTTAAGAGAGAGACAGACACAAAATTTTTTTTATTTAAATTTTAAATTAAAAAAAACATTCATTTTCTCTCTCTCATAATTTCTATTTTTCTGTGTCTATCTTTCTTCTAAAATGACATAACTTATATCATTTAAAATGACAAACACCAAACCGTTTGTTAATGTGGTATTATATAATTTAATTTTTCAATTTTTGATTTATTACAAACAATAAAAAACCAATAGTAAATTTTTTTTTCAAAAAAAAAAATGGTTTTAATATTTTAATACATAATTGAAATTTTTAATATTTTGTAACTTCACACGTGTATTTAATCTACTATGAGTTTAAGTACACGTGTAGGTAAGTATTAAGGGACTGGTTGTTGAAATACAGGTTTGTTTGGAAGAGGTAGGTTGGTAGGAAAAGATGGAAGAAAAGTGTAAGCAGCATACAATAAGGTGGTGTTTGGTTGGGAGCTTTTCAGCGGATATCTATCTTTTTTAAGTATGGTTAAGGGGACGTTTGGTTGAGGAATTTTTTTTGAAATAGTAGAGAAATGTAATAGATAGAGAAATGATTGAAAAGATAGATAAAGTGAGATAGGTAGAAAAATGTAAAAAAAAGTTGTTTGGTGGGGAAAAACTTTACTGGGAAAATTAGGTAACTTTATGAAATCAACAGTGCATTAAAAGCCAGATAACCGGTTTTCCGAAAAATCTCACCTTCAAATTGGGTTTCTAAACAGTGCGGATATCTATGTTTCTCATAAATCCATACAAATTGGATAGATGGGTTTTTGGTGAAAAATGTTGAAACAAACATGGTGTTTCTAAAAGCCATACTTGAGAAAGATAGATATCCACTGAAAAGCTCCCAACCAAACACCACCTTAGAAATTACCATGTTTGTTTCAACGTTTTTCACCAAAAACTCATCTATCCAATTTGTTTGGCTTTATGAGAAACATAGATATCCGCACTGTTTAGAAACCCAATTTGAAGGTGGGATTTTTCGAAAAACCGGTTATCTGACTTTTAATGCACTGTTGATTTTATAAAGTTACCTAATTTTCTCAGTAAAGTTTTTCCCCACCAAACAACTTTATTTTACATTTTTCTACCTATCTCACTTTATCTATCTTTCCAATCATTTCTTTATCTATCTCATTTCCCTACTATTCCAAAAAAATTTCCTGAACCAAACGCCCCCTGAAAGGAAAAGGAGTGGAACGGGGTTGGTACTTGGTGGATGACTTGGACAGCGAGTAGAAATCTTCCGCTTCAAAATAAAAAGGGTATATTGGTCAATTTAGTGCAAGCCTAAGACCACTCCTTCACCTTGATGCATGCATGTCACGTAAGGTTAAGTAAGGTTAATTCCAATGAAATGCTATGGTAGTAATCCCAAATCCCCAAAGTGTATACTAGGAAAAATAGGATCGATGTAAAGAAACCTTGTAAAGTGGTTTAATACATCCTGTTTCACAAATGTAAATTTCTCAAACATATATGTAATTACAAGTCCTTATAAATTATTTATGAAAGATGTTCAGGCTTCTTGTAACTAATGCAATCAATTTAATTCATATTTAAAACAAAAAAGAACAACACACTCATGAATACATTTGAAACAAATCAAGCATTTTATATTGCTGCGTTGACTAGGCATCTTATTGCATTAGCCAACTAATTCGTCCACTAAATACCAATAACTTAAACCAAATCCTTGCCCCAAAAGAACTGACAATGCATGTTATAAACAGGAGAGGTTTTCAATTAGAGTAACCTTATTTGGATTGTTTCGAAGTTTTGCAGCAACTTCTTCCCAAGCTTACAACAAAAACAATTCCCTACATAGAAATGTATTCAATATTCCATAGCTTAATAATGTTATTTTAAGAAACACTAAGCTAAACTAAAGGAATAGCAGCTGCACTTAAAAGGAATTAAGTAAGAAGAAAATCAACTCTAGAATTAAGCTTGACCTTTTCCATAATGATACCCACCTGGACTTGTTCTTGAAGAAATTAAATCAGTGCGGTTGGGATGTGAAGTGAACCACAGTGGGAGAAAAAGAAAAACTCATATACCTTCCAATGCCCTTACCCTAAAGTCATGAAGTGTACCAAAATAACCAAGAGTAATTGAGTCACTTAGTTCTGGGATGTGAAGTAAAACCCTACTACAGTCAGAAATTTTTATGGAGGAGCAAAATTAAATATATTTTAAATTGGATGGAAATTATCTCCCAACAATAATATACACACTCATGACAGTAAATTACCTTCCCAACAAAAAATAATTATAGGTAGAAAAAAAGAAAAGAAAGGAATGTGTCCAAAGTGTAAACATGGATCGACGTTTTTAAATATACTTTTATATATATTAAATCTAGCTATTTATTTTTAAGAAATAGTTTATGTATTAGATATAAACATGGATCCATCTTTCTGTCTTTCTTTTTTAATTGTTAGAATCAATAAAAAATATATTTAATTACTTAATTAAAGAAATAAGTTTGCAAATAGCATTGATCATTTAGCATGGGAAATAATTAGTAAGAAAACCAGTTCACTAAAATGTTTATAATTAGTTGGCTTAAATTTCGGTGATTTTCTCTTTTTAATTTCTATCTGTTATGTTTTGTTTTGTTTGATAAAGTGTCACACTGTCCATGCCGCATCCACGAAATCCTTTCGTGTGAATTTGACATTATATCATTTTTTTTATATAAATAAGAGCTAACTACAATAGAAAATTATATAAATCATCCGATATAGAAAATTGCATTTATAATTTCTTTTACACGTCATAACTATTTACAGCTCACAACTTCAATTTTGATTGTTTTTTAGGGAAATTATACTCTTATGTTACATAAGATTCTTCATCTCTCATATTACATTTACATAAAAAGATGTACCTCACTTTTTTTCTTTTTTAAAAATTGGTGGGTCTCATTTAATTTATCTCACAACATAAAATAAGTTATATTTAAGTAAAGCTTTTTTTTTTAAATCAGTTATGGGTTTCCCAAAAGTTAAACTTTAGTTAGACCTACTTAAACGACAAAAAAAAGTATACTTTTACATTAAATTATTTCCATTCATATTTCATATTTCATATTTCATATTTTTTCCAATTTAGCAACTTAGTATGCACAACAAACTGTACGGAAGATACGGAAGATACGCTGTGCAAAAGTTCCTCCACTATTCAGCTACTGAGGCGCACCTTGCGCCCCCTGCATGCGCCACCCTGTCTGCACGCCTTTCCCTGTGCTTGTGTTATATAGCTACTTATGCTCATCCTCTTCATTAACCGTACATCAAATTCCTATCAACAACTTGGGAGGAATGGCTGAGTGGCTTAAGGCATTGGTTTGCTAATCGACCTTTTTCACCTTGCTGACCTTTCCTTTTTTTTTTTTTTTTTTTTAAAACCTTGGCTTTCATCCGATTTGCTAGACATTTTCTCTTTTCTCTCTTTTTGATTTAAAACCCTACTTTTCATCATGGCTGAAAAAATCATAGAAAAAATATTTCAGATTTCTGTTACAGAACCTGTCGTTGATTGTATGATTAGCGAAGGAAAGACGCTCTACCGCTTGAGCCCTTTCCTTGAGCTTGATCTCGCCTATCGAATCCACTGTGACACCAGCGAGAAATTAATCTTCCAGTATCTCACCGATTGCTGGCAGCGAGCTCAAGAGGAGGACAAGATCCTAGAGGACAGCGAGGAGATAATAGAGGGAGAGCAAAAAACTATGATATCAGAAGTGGTTACCCAGACAAAGGCGCTTTGCGTTAAGTACTGCAAGACTCATTTGCGTTCCCTTTTGCGTTCCTGGCGTTTGCCTCTTTTACGGCTGATTTTTCCAGAGATAAAAGGTAGAGGAAAAAAGATTTCGCGGGAGTTTATGGATGATATGTTTGGGGACAATGAGGATATTGATAATTTAACCCCGATTTTTGAACGCCTATACGATGAGTTGACGAGTTTCGGAAATCATTTTCATCTTTTGGATTTTGAAGACTCTCTTCAGGCTTTGTTGTTTTTGGTTAATTTTCCCATTGGTGCAAAGTCCCTTGCGGGGCATACACGTTGGATTCCTTATCATTTTATCAGGAATAAAGCGCCTATTTTTGAAAGAACCTCCATCTTGGGTCTCTTTTTTCGGGTGACTGCCCTTCCTCTTTGTAGCCTTTTTCGCAACGAGGGGTGAGCTTATAATTTTCTTTTTCTTTTAAGAGTTATATTTCGTTGCGTATTTGTTTGAAATTCAGTTGTTGTTGATATTGTAGTATTGCTTTTCTTTTTTTCTGAATTGGTGAGGAACTAAGGAGAATAGTATAACTTTTTATTGCTTTCATAAAATAATTGTTTTATGGTACATACTTGGTATTTTAGTAAATTATTGAGGTTAATGTTATGTAGCACCAACACCTCACTTTACGCAATAATATCCAATATTTAATTTTAAAAAAAATTTAAATTTCGATATATTGGGACAAATTTTAATATTAAATAGTTTGGGTGAAATTCGATATGTTGAGATGCAAAGTGGAGTGGGTGGGGGTTTTGGTTTTTCTTTCATTTGTTGAGGGAGAGAAGTCAAATTCCTGTTTCTCTGGGAAATTAAAGAACCCGTTGCAGGCGGTTTTGTTGGAAGCAAAAAAAAAAAGAGCTAAAAAGAATTGCAAAAATAATATTTAAAACTCAGTCACCTTAATTCATAGATAGATTAGTTATATTAGATTACCATTCTGAGTTGCCTTAGTTGACTATCTCGTGCAACAACAGCTAGTGTTTTTGTGTTAGGCAAGATATATTCTTGCTTCCACTTTGTCAAACTCATTTGATTGCTGGGAAGATGGCTTACTGCTTCTTGCTTTGAGTGTTACAGACTTACACCCATTCGTCGTACTCTTGTTGCTTTTTATTTGCAACCCGATATTCTTGTTTCCACTTGAAAATTCTATGTTAAGGTCTATATATTTACTACACGAACCTTACTTGTTGGATTTATTTAGATGGAATATTTTATTATTTATTATTGAATTGTGTTCATTTTTAACATATTTTTGTTTCTCTTGCTTAAAATCCAGGCCATTGATTTCTGACTTTTCAGATTTTCAATTGTTATCGTCATTCTCCACTATCAAAATTTTCACGAATAGATTGTATGATGGCCTTGCTAAAGTTCTCTTCATCCTCCTTGAAAGGCCCGATACTCGTGAAAATGTACTTGAGTATGTTGGGGAGGTGATCAGATTTAGTGCTGATCCAATGGTAAATTATATATTACCAGAATTTAGAAAGAATTTTTTTTTTTTTTTTGAATGATGGTGAAATAGGATTCAGTAACTTCTTTCATATCTAGTACCGAAAGTTTCTGTCTTTTTTTTTTTTTTTTTTTTTTTTTTACTTTTTCTTTGTTATTTATCTCGTGAGAATACTGAATATGTATCATGTTTTTTGAAAAACAGGATGACAACACTTTAGAGGCAGGCACGCTTGTAAGTGTCAGTGCCGTCATGCTTCGTCTATGTGAGCCATTTTTAGATGCAAATTTAACAAAAAGGTTTGATCCAAAATACTTACACTGTTCAAACCGTTTGAAGCTAAGGTGAGGGATTTGTATATTAAATCGTAAACTTCTCATGTAAGTTTCATGTATGTCTGCAGTGGTAATTTTTTATTGTAATCCTGTTTTAGTGGGTTGGCTGCTCGTCGTATATCATCATCAGAAGAAGTTTATAAATGGCTTGATAGTAAATACCCAGCTAAGGCTGAGGGGATCAATCAATATAATGATGCTCAACAATCTCAAGAAGCCAGCAGTTCTCATGATGAAATTTGCGAAAGGTTCTTTTTAACTGCAAGAGTCCTCAACTTAGGCCTTATAAATGCATTTATTGAGTACGAATATTTAGTTCAGGTAATCACATGTCCCTTGTTTGGTTAGAATTAAAGATTGTTCGTATTATTATTTTATGGGGGCTAAGTTCTGATGTTGACTTATTTCCTATGTGCTTCGAATGATTTCTTTCATGTTATGTAAAATATAAACTCTGGAGTCATATTATATCCAGGTTGATAGTGCGTGTGGTAAAGGTGATCGTGAATTGGAACTACACCAGTTCTACTCTAGCAAAATGCTTCGTTATGAAGCTCAGTTATTGGAGGTAGGTCTTATTTTATTTTCTCTCGTTGGAGTTGCTTGTTATTTCTATAAGCATGTGCACATGCAGTAATACACATGAAAATGAAATAAGTTTCTAGCTTAAATGCTTTTTCTAGCTTTTTAAAGTTTCAATATTGTCATTTTGACTTTATTGGCTTCACATTATTTTCCTTAGGATAACAAACTGATCGGGAATGCACTTTCCTTCGACCGCTTGATGATTGTTTGGATGCTTGACTTGGTTGGGGGAGCTAAGATGCCTCTACCACCAATTTTCCCAATGGAATTTGCTGCCCTACCGCAGTTTTTTGTATTAGATGCCATGGAAGTTCTAATATTTGCTTCTCGGATTCCAAAGGCATTAGATGGAGTGATGCTGGTAAACTTCACCTATTCCTTGGATTAATATTTGGGTAAAGCATCTCTCAAGGAGATAAAGTTATCTCCGGTGAGCCCAAAACGATATTGTTTTGGGACGGAAATCAAAGTATTTTTGTAATTCTAATATATTGCAGGGTTATATTAGTCTTTATCGTTATAATTTTTTAATCTTATAACCTAAAATAATGTCGTTTTGAGCTCACTGGAGATAACTTTATCTCCGGTGACTGGAGAGATACTTTTCCCTTACTATTTTTTCTCCCAAATTCTTCTTATGCAGGATAATGCATTTATATTCTTGTTTTACAGGAGGAGTTCATGGATTTTATTGTTATGTTCATGGCCAGCCCTGAATTTATCAAAAACCCATATATTAGTGAAAAAATGGTGAAAGTCTTGAACTGTTGGATGCCCAGTAAGAGGTAATTTGGTGTCATTCTTATGATAAAAATTGGCATATTTGGGTATTATTATTTTTGTATTGCTAAATCTTGCTTGATGTCCCTGCCTTATTCCCTTTTTGCTGTAGCTTATCTACTACAGCTACTCTATTTGAAGGGCACCAATTGTCTCTTGAGTATCTTGTGAGGAATCTTCTAAAACTTTATGTTGACAATGAGTTCACTAGTTCTGAAGTTGAGGTTAGTCTACATTTTAAGGCTGTGTTCTTGGCATGACTGATAATTTATTTTGTTTAAATGCTGTAAATTTTCTATATTGAAGGCGAGCTTTAGGGCAGCTGTAAAGTTGCTCCTTGTGACTGAAAGGTCATAGGTTTGAGTACAGAAAACAATCTCTTTACAAGAATGCAAAGGTGACCTCATCCCCACCCTCGCAAGTCGGGGAGTGTTGTGCACCCAGGGGTTTGCCGTAAATTTTTATATTAAGATGAGGAATATATTTGAATTAATAACCTCTAGATTATTGTCTTGAAACTCAAGGTTGAGGATCAAAACAGGGTTCTATGTGAGTCATGTTTGTGGTCCTATTTGCTAAATGGTGACATAAGGTGGTTAAATAAATAGGTTTGATTATAATCCTAAACATGTCATTGATTAGCAATGTCAGCGGAACTTAGGAATTTTATTTCAACCTCTTTCATCATTTTTTATAGCTCATAGTTTAATTCCCCAAATATGGTTTCCTATATACACATATCGATAGGCATATTCCATTCCATGGATTTTAATAATTGAAATAATTAATTTTTTTGTGTTGTTGAATTCAAGAAAGGGTGTCTTTTGTTGACCTAGCTATTGTCTTAATTGTCTCTTGTTTGTTGTAGTTCAAAGACTTCCACCGTCATATAGCTGAACTCCTTGAATACCTGTGGCAGGTCCCTAGTCATCGTGATGCTTGGAGACAGGTAATGTTTTAAAAACATTTGAATTTCGTTATCTCACACCATACTAAGCTGTCTCTAATTTCCGCTAAATTTAATTTTCTTCCAGATTGTTGAAGAAGAGGAAAAGGACGTCTTTCTGAATTTCTTGAACTTTCTGATTAATAATAGTATTCGTCTATTTGATGAAAGTCTGCACCAAATTATTGATCTCAAAACAAGGCTGATTCTGAGGACAAGTGCATCGTTTAACGAGTTTATAAAGATTAAAAAGGTGAGTTTTGTTAAAAATGGTGAGGGGTAGGTTTATGGGTCTTCTGCACTTATAAAGTCTTTTTTCTTTTAAGTATTGGAGGCACACTAGCTTTCTGCGGGAGAGCCCAACCAACCAAACCTTTGTTAAAAATGGTGTGGGAGAGCCCAAAAAACTTTGCAAGGGATACATCCATGGGCCAAGCGATAAACCACAATAAGTGAGCCGACACCACATCTCAACCCAAAACCTTAAGGTTGTAGGTTTATGGGTCTTTTGCAGTTATATAGTCGTCTAGTCGATGTGGTACTTCTTTATAACTCATACTTGAATACTTCCAACAAGTTTTTGGTCTAATATGTAATTATGTATCTGCGTTTGTTTTTAAATTTATGTAATAAAGCATATAATGCTGGATAATTTTGCAGAGTATTCGGGTTGTTATTGGGTGGGCAAGTGAACATCTCAGGCTGCTTGCATTTGCTTCGGAGCATTTTACTGCTCCATTCCTTCTTCCTGAGATGGTAATTTTTCTCTATTTCCAACCCTTGCTGTTATTCATCTTGTCATTTCATAAAACAGTATTAGTGGCTAAAGTATAATGTTCCTGTGATATTTGCTATTCTGCTTATGAGTTTAATCTTATTTTCCCACTTTTACAAGGTTGAAAGTGTGGCTAGCAGGCTCAATCACTTTTTGCTGCAATTGGTGAGTCCTCAGAGTCAATATATTACTCTAGAAGACCACGAAAGTTACGAATCTCGTCCAAAGAATTTGCTAAAGCAGGTTGGCATCAACTATTTTTTGAAATTTGTACAGTGAGTACTTTTTCTCATGTTGATTAAGTATGACGGGAGGGATGGTATGCTATTCTTTTGCGGTCTATAGGTTTAAACATACCTGTATGAGGATTGGTCCTTATACTGTTTCATTGATCATAGGAATTTGAAGAACTTCAATTTTGGACTGGTTCCATTTTACATGATCTGCAGTTTTGACTTTTGAGCCTTTGAAAAACCACTTATTGACTGTTGGAGATATAAAATCGTTCTTGGGCCTCTAGCTCTCTACCCAACCGCTTAAGTTTTAGGAAAGTTGGTCCTTGACATTGTATTAGAACCTTTAAGACCAAGTGGTGAGGAGTTTAATTCTTGCCACTTAGCCTCCTTTAGAGAAATATAATATAAAACCATTAATGTAACTTTCACCTAACAGGTTAAGCTTTTATTTTGAATTGATTATTTTTATTTTATTTTATATTTAATATTAATGCTAGTTTGATTTGTCTTTTTCGGAGAGCGATGTGGGGAGGTTTTCTCTTCGGATCAATTAAAAAAAGAGATATAGTTACCATTGAAGTTCCACTTTGGCACCAGAATCTTGTGTGTCATATATGTTACATGACACTAATGTATTACAAATAACTTTATTTTTTCATAGAAAATCATTAAACTTTAAATTATTCATTTGAAGATTGGGCGCATATATGTTCATCTGGCTAGAGGTGACACAAAGTCCGTCTTCCCGGCTGCCATTACAAAGGATAGTCAATCATATAATGATAAGGTAAGTTTTGTGAGACTTTTAGTATACTCCAAAATTAGTCTGTTCTACCATGAACAAATGCAATCTGACTGCGAATATGCTGCAGTTTTTTTTTTGCTGCAGCAAATGTCCTGAACAATATCATAATTGATGATGGCTATGAGAGAATTATCCGGGAATTTATTCGACTTGGTGCTAAAGTTAGAGTTGCAGCTTTAGAGGCAGAGGCCATGTATACCGAAGCTACTCTAGGAGAAATACCAAATGAATTCATTGATCCACTTAAAGTGTGTTCTGGACTTCTTTCTGTGTTTGTCTTTGAAATTTAATAGTTTTATGCTGGCTAGATACATGTTTGGTTTCCATTATTTATGGTGAAAGATTTTTTTTTTCTTTTCTTTTCTTTCGAAAGCGCTCATAAATTTTGATTATAGACTGTTTTGAATGCATAAGTTGATCTAAACACATATAAAGAATACATGACCTTTTTTGTTTATATTGTAGGGCACCTTGATGAAAGATCCAGTTCTGTTACCTGCTTCAAAGATGATAATTGATCGATCTGTCATTCTGGGGCATCTTCTTAGTGATCAAGTATATACCTTTCGACCTTTTATTCCTCATTACTGATTTTCATATAGAGAAGAGGTTCCCTTGATTATTCTCTTCTGTTTGCTTTATTTGTGCAGAATGACCCGTTTACCGGTTTTGGACTTACTGCGGATATGCTTAAACCTGTTGGTGAACTAAAAGAAAGAATTGAAGAGTTTGTAAGATCTCGAACAAACAATAATGAATCCTAAATTCAAGAGATTGAATGCAATGCTTTTTGCTATTTAGTAGGCTATGGAAATCTTTCATTGGGCCAAGATTGTATATGAATGCATTTTATTTTCTTTGCCTTCTCTAAGCCAACATGAGAGACTTCAAAGGGATTAATTATTTTGATTTAACTGAGATACAGAAGTCAAAATTGGTTCTGTTTGAGTACTTGATAAATTGAATGAAATATTTTCTTTGAAGTAAAGTGCTGGTGTCCATTTCCCAAATATATTCTTGTGCTCTGTTATGTTATTACTGCTGATATTGATCGAACAATTTCAATTGTTGTAGCCTCCTTGAACTTGGTATTTTGTGATTTATTTTGTGCCAGATTTTTTCATTTCATCAATAGCTTCAGATTTTTATTTTGTAACCTCCTCTTTCTTCCAATATCCTTCGAATTTCGCTGTGTTGAATTTGTTATTGAAGACAGTGGATGATGTTATATCACTAAAAGATTTGAACCCATGTATAAAACAGAGTAGGTAGATGATCAGAATTACCACTGTGCAATTATAAATAAAATAAGAACAGACTTACTTGTCAGATATATGAAACAGAATGATAATGATATGCAGTATCAGAGGAATAAAAATCCGAGCCCACAGAACGTGTCTCCTTAAGACAATTTACCCCCTCACTGATGCCAAAGGTTGATAGACACTTGTCTCTCAGGATAGAACGAATTTCGTCTGAAGAATGGTGGCACTACCAATCAACAGCCCAAACGAACACAACTGAATGCCAGAGAAAACTACACCGGAGTATGAAAAGGAACATGCAAAACCGGAAGGAGAAAAATTCCGGCAGAGTTTCAGTACAGAAAAATTGGATACATTTTCTGAAGGTGTCAGTGTCTATTTATAGACAACGTAAAGTCACGTTCCAAAAGGCACCTATTCACGACGAAACAACACATCCGTTGGACACGAAAAGACACATTCGTTCGACACGAAAAGACACAGTCGTTCAACACGAAAAGACACCCATTCAAGGATGAAACAACATGTCCGTTAGGATGAAACAACATATCCTTTAGGATGAAAAGATACATCTGTTTGTCGACGAAAAGGCACACATTTTCACGACCAAACTTCTTATTCATAACCAATAGATTGTCTACATAATTTATATATATAAATTCCAACAATCCCCCACATGGATAAGAAGTCAAATCATCGTGACAATTCGACGACGAAACAACACATCCTTTTGACACGAAAAGACACATTCGTTCGACACGAAAAGACACAGTCGTTCAACACGAAAAGACACCCTTTCAAGGATGAAACAACATGTCCGTTAGGATGAAACAACATATCCTTTAGGATGAAAAGATACATCTGTTTGTCGACGAAAAGGCACACATTTTCACTACCAAACTTCTTATTCATAACCAATAGATTGTCTATATAATTTATATATATAAATTCCAACAATCCCCCACATGGATAAGAAGTCAAATCATCGTGACAAAAAATGCACAAGAGTATAAATGCAAAGTGTAATTTCCTCAACGAGAAACAACTGTATCGAGATAGGTGGAGTTACCTTTGAACCTTCTCTAGTGAAAACCTATCGAATATACTCGGTCAATCGGTGGTCTAGGTCGACTTGAACCGTCAACCTTTAGTGTATACCTAGACAATAGGAGTCACACAATTGCTTCTCTAGCATTGTTGGTCCTTTGTTGCGCCCATTTTGGCCGTGGGACACCTGCCTGGTTCTGCGAGTGTTTTAGAGAATCGGCCTTTGAAAAATTCTCATAGATGCGGCCCTCACTTCACACTCACATAGGAGATTTCTTGTGATGTAACTCACTTATACATTATCTGAACACAACAGATTAAGAAATCATTAAAAGCCTAAGTGCTTACCCTCATAAATACACTGTCTTGTCTTAGGAATGAGTATGAGTTTAAAAACTCCACAGTGTTTAAACAGTCGACCATCACTTAGTTGTCTCTTTGAACCTAGTTCATGGGATCTCCACTCTTCTAGGTAGAGTTACCGTAATGCTCAACAATTGATAGGCCTTAAACCCATTCCTTTCGACAAATTTTCAACCAACTCTCTAGGAATCCCTCTGGTTAACGGATCCGCTATGTTCTCCTTAGACTTAACATAGTCAATTGAAATGATTCCATTCGAGAGTAGTTGTCTAATGGTATCATGTCTTCGACGTATGTGTCTAGACTTACCGTTATACATGACGTTCTTGGCCCTTCCAATAGCTGCTTGGCTATCACAATGTATGCATACGGCTGGGACCGGTCTTGGCCAATTAGGAACATCCTCAATAAAATTACGAAGCCATTCGGCTTCTTCACCGGCTTTATCTAAAGCAATAAATTCTGCTTCCATGGTTAACCTTGCAATGCAGGTCTACTTGGACAATTTCCAAGACACAACACCTCCTCCAAGGGAGAACACATATCCACTTGTGGATCTAGTGTCGTTAGAGCTGGTGATCCAATTTGCATCACAATACCCTTCTATAACTGCGGGGTATTTCTCGTAATGCAAAGAAAAATTTTGAGTATACTTCAGGTATCCCAAAACTCTTACCATAGCTTTCCAATGATTTTCATTTGGATTACTAGTAAAGCGACTTAACAGACTTACTGCATAAGCAATATCAGGTCTGGTGCAATTCATAACATACATCAGGCTTCCCAACACTTGAGCATATAGCTTTTGTGCTGTAGCTTTACCAGTGTTCTTTAGTAAACTAAGATTACAATCGACAGGGTTCTTCACAGGAGTTATATTCAAACTTTTGAATTTCTCAAGAACCTTAGCTATATAGTGAGCCTGTGATAAGGCCAACCCTGCAGATGTTCTATGGATTTTAATACATAGGATAACGTCTGCTATCCCCATATCTTTCATATCAAACTTACTATTAAGTAACTGTTTAGTAGCTTTAATCATTTGATTATTACTACCCATGATCAACATGTCGTCTACATAAAGAAAGACAATGGCAAATCCTTTTTCAGTATTTCGAACATAGACACATTTGTCACACTCATTGATTCGAAATCCATTTGATAACATAACATTGTCAAATTTCGCATGCCATTGCTTTGGAGCTTGCTTTAACCCGTAAAGGGATTTTATTAAGCGACAAACTTTTCGTTCTTGTCCTGGAACAACGAAACCTTCAGGTTGTTCTAAATATATCTCTTCTTCCAGGTCGTTGTTTAAGAAGGCAGTTTTAACATCCATTTGATGTACTTCTAATCCATTCAATGCAGCTACCGAGATCAACATCCTAATGGATGTGATCCTTGTAACAGGTGAATAAGTATCGAAATAATCGAGACCTTCACCAAATATTTTCTTTGAAGTAAAGTGCTGGTGTCCATTTCCCAAATATATTCTTGTGCTCTGTTATGTTATTACTGCTGATATTGATCGAACAATTTCAATTGTTGTAACCTCCTTGAACTTGGTATTTTGTGATTTATTTTGTGCCAGATTTTTTCATTCCATCAATAGCTTCAGATTTTTATTTTGTAACCTCCTCTTTCTTCCAATATCCTTCGAATTTCGCTGTGTTGAATTTGTTATTGAAGACAGTGGGTGATGTTATATCACTAAAATATTTGAACCCATGTATAAAACAGAGGAGGTAGATGCTCAGAATTATCACTGTGCAATTATAAATAAAATAAGAACAGACTTACTTGTCAGATATATGAAACAGAATGATAATGATATGTAGTATCAGAGGAATAAAAATCCGAGCCCACAGAACGTGTCTCCTTAAGACAATTTGCCCCATCACTGATGCCAAAGGTTGATAGACACTTGTCTCCCAGGATAGAACAGATTTCGTCTGAAGAATGGTGGCACTACCAATCAACAGCCCAAACGAACACAACTGAATGCCAGAGAAAACTACACCGGAGTATGAAAAGGAACATGCAAAACCGGAAGGAGAAAAATTCTGGCAGAATTTCAGTGCAGAAAAATTGGATACATTTTCTAAAGGTGACAGTGTCTATTTATCGACAATGTAAAGTCACGTTCCAAAAGGCACCTATTCGACGACGAAACAACACATCCGTTGGACACGAAAAGACACAGTCGTTCAACACGAAAAGACATCCATTCAAGGATGAAACAACATGTCCGTTAGGATGAAACAACATATCCTTTAGGATGAAAAGATACTTCTGTTTGTCGACGAAAAGGCACACCTTTTCACTACCAAACTTCTTATTCATAACCAATAGATTGTCTACATAATTTATATATATAAATTCCAACAAAATTTTCGCTGTGCAGAGCTATTTTGGGCCATTAAATGGACCTCAGATGCTACCAATAGCTTTAGTGTAGGTTTTTATGACTCTGATGTGACAACTCATCACAACTCACTCACTTCACCGTCCTTATACTCCTTCCCTTCTTTTTATTTTTTTTCAAATCTCTCTGGTACCCTTCTTTATCTTACACAGCGTCTTTGAAATCATCCACCTCGTCTCCCCATCTCCTCATCTCACCGTCCTTATCTTCCATGCTTGCAACGGAACGAACTTCAACCTAGGACTTTCGGTTTGAATAGCAACCTCAAGCTACCAAAACTCTGCGTCAACCATCAGCTCCGACCTAAAGGGATATGGATATCGCTGTTTAGTTGTTAGCAAGTCTGATTTTTGAGCTGAGTTGCTATCCCTCTTCATCTTGGTCAAGCCTTAATCTTAAAATTACATCAGGTTTGATTTCCCCTCTCTTACCATCTCATTCTATTTTTTCATTTGTCACATAACGATCTTGTTTGCAAATGAGACCCACCCACCATTAAACTAGAGTCGAACTGCGCCTTAAAGAAATCACCCACATCGTTCTTCTCTTTTAATTTATTTTATTTAATAATAATTTATTTATTTTTTATTTACACACCTGGTTGTATTCACATGACTGAACCTTGTTTCTTCATATCATGGTTGACATATATTATGCAGCTGATTGTGGTTGTAGAAGATGTCGAAAGATTGACTCTGTGGTGTCCATTATATGAGTAATTATTATTTTATTTTATTTATTTATTTTTTTTTTATTTTTTTTTTGTGTGAATATGCCCTGGGTTGTATCCCTTTGTTTAACTGTGGTTTAAAATGATACTGTGATCATCATTTATTATTTTTCTAGCTCGATGGTTTATTCTCATATATTGAGATATGTGCATCTTATGATTTCTGCCTTGCTCAGTGTCATTGTTGCTGGATAGCCAAATTTCTAACTGTTATAGGCTTTGTTCATGGTAACATATGACTGTCACTTTACCAAAAGCTGTCTGGTTTTGGATAGAAACACATATATGTGCTTACTGGTATCTGCGTTTAGTGGTATAAACTGTTGTTTTGCTTGGTTACAAATTAGCTGCTATAGCAATTAAGTTGCACTATTTGAACTAACTTAAAACCTTTACTGTTTACACTGCCATCACTGTACCACACTTGGGTTTGAAAAATTTTGGGATCTATGAGTACTATTTTCTCTATCATTTAACTTGGTTTGTCTTTTTATGTGTCTGTTCAATTTTAGCAATAAAATGGAACCACAGACAAGAAAAAAAGCCAAGTCTTCTGCAAAAAAGGGAAAAGAAGTGGTTAGCTCAACTGGCTCTTCACCTCAATCTTTATCACCTGAATCTGTCAGGGTAGACACAAGGATGAAGCAGATAATTGAGAAAAACTTGGTAATCATATATGAGCGTGGCTTCAATTTGGAAAAACCCGGGGCATTAACCAAAGTGTATGTGGAGAGGTACGTCTTGCGTCAAGGCTGGAATTTCTTTGCTCAATAGCAGCACATCAAGGTACCCGTCGCTCTGGTTCGAGAGTTCTTGGCAAACTTCCCCGAATCTGACAATCCAACGTCAGTCAAGGTTAGGGGAGTTGAAGTCCCTATTCTACCTTCTGCCATCAAAGAAGCGTACAACTTCCAATTCGAAGGAGATGGGGATCTTTACTGTCTCACATATGCTAATAAGCATATTGAGAGAACGAGGGACTTGGTTTCTGAAACATTGTTCAATGAGATTGGGAAGAAATGGACTGATGATAAGATAAACCATAAACAAACTTGTATGGAAGCACAGATATGGGGCTCTTTTATTAGAGCACGGCTCTTTCCTGTTGGTCATGTGCATCTAGTGCCTTGGAAGCATGCAGCTGCCATATACTACATCCTTGCAGACCACCCTTTTCCATACAGAAGAAGTGCTGTATGAGAGTTTATGTTGCCAAGCTCAAACAATTAAAGGAACATTTCAATTTCCTTGCTTGGTGAAACTCTTATGTGACCGGGCTGGTGTGCATACTTCTGATGAAGACACCTTATTGGTTCCATTTCCTACCACTCCATTCGATGAAAAATGCCTTGCTCGGATAGTTAAACAGGTTCCAAGATTAAAAAAAAGGGACGTCCACACATCCTCTCATACCGGGAGTTCAACATCCTTGGAGGAAGAGGTTGCTGAACTTAAAGCCATAGACCAAACACAGCAAGAACAGCTCAACACACAAAAAGGACAAATTTCCAAGCTCCACCAGTTTAATAGAGAGCTTATGCAATACTTAATGGAGGTCAAAAAACGTGATGGATCAACTTTTGAATTTGCGTGCCCACATGAAATCTACCCTGAGATACCCAGTTCACTAATTCAAGACCCATTCACTGGACCATCTACTGCACGAGCAAAAGCTGGACAACATATTCATATGGATATGGAAGGTCCTTCAGGAGAGCAATAGCCTCTCAGTCAAAAAAAGACCATTTTCATGGTCTCACAGGTTTTATGATCACTCTTACTTATTCTCTAATTTATCATTAAATTGCATGTTTTTTCCAATTATTTGATATGTCCCCTTGTTTTCTTTGTTGTGAGGACACAGCTGATTTTTAAGTTTGGGGTGGGTACACATGTTGAGTTTAAGAAAAAGAGCAAAAATTTTGAAATTTTTTGAACTTTAGCAACTTTATTTTTCTAATTTATTTATGCATGGCAGCCATTAATATGAACTCAGGTTTATTTGTCTCTTTGATGTCTTGTCATATTAGTATTTTATTTCATTCTGATTCCTTAATTAAGCACACATTAACAGTGTTACCTTCCATAAAAAGATTACCACATAGCTTAGCTTAGTCAATGCTTATATCATTGGATATTTTCCTTTGTAAGGATTTGAACCTAAACACATGATTTTGCTTGCTGAGTGGTCTTTCTGCATTGGTGTTCTTGATTTAAAAATGTCCTGGACAACTAGTTAGTACAATTCCACATGATAAAGGCACTTGTTTGTGATTGAAAAGCCTAGAGCCAAATAGCCCACCTTGTATTTCAATTTAATTCTTTGCAACCCCATTTGAGACTAAACCTTTTCTTGGATGATGTACAACCTGAATAGTAGCAGCCATATCCCATTTCCTACCATGTTTTGGAAGCCTTAGTATTTAATTAATTTTTCCTAGGCTAAAAAGACTTGAACAGTCAGGAATGGCAGGAAGAAGCCAAAAAAAAAAATAGGTGTATAAAAAAAAAAGATGAAAGTAAAAGATGCAAGTAATAGAATTGAAAAGAAAAGAAAGGTTGGTAGTGTAAAAAAAAAAGGTGGCAGAAAAGAAAGTGATACAGAAAGAAAAGAAGGTTGCATTTGATGAAAGGAAGTGAGTTAAAAAAAAGAAAATAGAGAGAAAATAAGCATCTTCTTCCTTTCAGTGAGCAAAAATAAGTCTTGTATGTCTATTGAAGATTAATTAGACACTTAAGGCCATCCATAGTTAGCCATTGTGACCTGAAAAACAATGAACCTAGCCTATCCCCTTTACAAGCCTAAAAGACCTTTTGATGGAAATGGAAAATTAGACATCAAGTGTCTAGGTAAAATTTAAGTTAGGATACAATAATGCAGAGATGATGATGAGTGACTAAACCTCTTAAATAAAATGAGAGAAAAATAAAGAGTGAAAGAGACCAGTGAGGAATTCTTTGATTAAGCATTGGTCTGATATGAGTTATGTGTGTAATTATTTCTGATGAACTATAACACTGTTGTTTGTTTGTTTGATTGATAAGTTAGTTTGAATTAAATCACTGATCTGATATAGATATCAATTGACAATATAGCTGATTAAAATTGTTGGCTGTGATGTATAATTATAAATGGAGAAATAAAGTGTCTAGTCACTGTTCTGATTGACTGATAAACTGAATTGGTGGAAAGAAAAGTAACTGACAATTACTTAAAAAACTGCTTGATTGCTTGAGGACAAGCAATAGCCTAAGTTTGGGGTATTTTGTTAGTCTTAATTTTTACTTAATTTAGTGGTAATTTTCCTTTAATTTTTGGGCTGGTTTTGTATAAGTGCAGGTAAAAGTGGACCAAATTAATGAAGTAAGCCCAAGTGGTAAAAAAGGGTAGAAAAAGGAATTTTAACTTTTCACTAATATTTTTCACCTTTTTACCACAGAAAAAGGACACTTGGCAAGAAAAGAAGGAAGATGAGATGAGATGGAAGAATAGCACCCGTTGGATACTCTTTGATCTAAGGGACAACATCTGGAGAAGCTTTGAAGAAAAAATCGGAAGTCTCTTTTAATAGGGGAACGCATATTTGAGGGGAGATGGAGTTTTAAGAAGAACTGATATTTTTTAGTTGTATTCAGATTTCATTTTGAGCGCTTAGTTTTCTTAGTTTTCTTGGATACGAATGCACAAGGAAGAACACTACTCTTGAAGAGATTCAAGAAGACCAACTTTCAGTGCAACTCGTGGTTTTATTGCTCTGTTCTTAAGCTTTTCATAGTACATTTTGAATTTGTGAAGAACCTTCTCGGTCTGTACCTTTACTCTTTACGATTTTTTTACTTTGTGAATGAAAATCATGCTTACTTTTGTTTCAGATTTTATTTTAGTTTTAATTTTCAACATGCATTGCTAAATCTCTTTTCTGGAATTCTGATGGAGATGATGAGTACCCATTATTGATTCAAATTGCTGTGCATTTTCTTGATGTTTGATTAGTGAAAATTATTTGGTTTGAGTTCCATGGGAATGGGCTTAAAGATTCTTGCATGAATTGATATTGGGAAATTTTAGTTTATGCTTTTCATTAATTCAAGTTTTCAAGATTAGGAATAATCTAGGAAAGAATCTGATTACAAGTCACGAGTAAAATGGTTCAAGATTAAGGGATTAATTTGTATCATTTCACAAACTGAATTTGGGAAAGTTTAGTGAGGTTCTATTAAAAGTCAGATTCCATCATTTTAGGTGCTACAGCAGTTAAAATGCAGACATGCAATTTTTAGGGAAAAGTCATCAAAGTCAGAATTCTAGATCTTTAAAATTCATTTTCACTCATACACACTTGTTCTTTCTGTTCTTAACATAGTTTACAATTCAGAAAATACAATTTTCTAAAAAAGAATAATCGAAGGAAACTGAATATCCCGTTCCCAGAGAACGATAACTCTTTCACCTTTTGAAATATATTTTTCCAACAAAATGGCGCCGTTGCCGGGGAACGGTGCATGATTTAGTTTCTTTTTGAAGTTCTTTAGTTTAGTTTCTTGAATTTGTGATTCTGTTACATTTTTAATTTTTGACAAGTTTTGAATTCTTTTAATTCTTGCAGTTTACTGATTCTGAACGTAAAATAAAAACAGCACTGTTTCAGTAATTCTGAACGTTCTGCCAAACCAGATTGACAAATGAAGTGATTGATTACTACACTATGGCAGACGACAACAGCTCAATCCATGGGAACAATGAAAATGGGGATGGAAATGCCATGATCCCAGTAATTGAAGAGTTGCCCGTAATGGAGTATGCAATTCCATCTCTCGATGGGGTGATCCCAGGCATAGTTCAACCAGAATTAGAAGCAAATTTCGATTTGAAGCCAGGGATGGTGCAGCTCCTTCAATCGATTACCCAATATCATGGAATGCCTCATGAAGATCCACATAGGCACATCACAAAGTTCATGAAGATTTCAGACACCTTCTCTGTTCCTGGTGTTTCTAATGAGGCCATGAGAATGAAACTCTTCCCTTACTCTTTGGGAGGAGCAGCAGAGGATTGGATAGAGAAACTGCCATCTAATTCCATAACTACGTGGAAAGAGTTGGGAGAGTCTTTTCTTATGAAGTTCTTCCCTCCCACGATGGTTTGTGATTTACGTGACAACATCACTGGCTTCAGGCAGTGTGCTGAAGAGTCTCTCCATGAAGCCTGGACTAGATACAAAAGGATGTTGAGGAAGTGTCCAACCCATGGACTGCCAAACTGGGCAATTATTCAAATTTTCTACAGAGGTTTGAGTTTGCAAGGGAGATCCAATTTAGATTCCACTGCTGGAGGTGCTTTTCTGCTCAAGAAGTACACTGATGCTTACAACATTCTTGAGGTAATCAGTGTAAACAGTTGTCAATGGCCGCTTGATAGAGTTGACCAACCAAAAAAGGCTGCTGGCCTTCATGAAGTGACAGCAACCACCTCCATGGCAGCTGAACTTGCTGCCTTAAACAACACAGTGAAGAATCTTACCAAGGTGGTTGTAGACTCTAAGCAGCCAGCACCTGTTCAAGTAGCTGCTACAACAGCTATCTGCTCCCTATGCTATGGGCCACATGCATTTGAGGAATGCCCCAACAACCCCACATCAGTTTTTTATGTGGGAGAGTTCAATCGTGGCTACAACAACCGCAACCAATACAACCAGCCCAGATGGCAGAATCAAGGTGGTCAATATGGCCAGAATCAAGGCCATGGGTACAATTACAATGCTGGAAATAAAGCACCTAATCAAAGCTTCCAAGGAGGACAACAACAATTTCAGCAACCAAAGATGCCATTCCCTCCTGGATTCAGCCAATCTTTTCCTGCAGACCAGAATAAACAAGGGAATGCAGAAGCTCACCCACCTCTTGAGCAGTGGATGAAGGACTATGCTGCAAAGAATGATCATGCTGTGCAAAATTAGGCAACTCTACTCCAAAGTCATAGTGCTATGTTAAAAAGCATTGAGACACAAATAGGTGAGCTTGCTGCAGCACTCAGTGGCAGACCATTGGGAACACTCCCTAGTGATACAGAGTTACCAAGGAGAGATGGAAAAGAAACATGTAAAGCTCTCCAACTGAGGAATGGCAGAAAAGTGGATCAACCAGAACCAGTTGTAAGGCCTTCCACCTTGAGGAAGTTGAAGGAGAAAGAGGGGCAGCAAGTGGACAACACTGATGTAGCACCTATACCTCAAGAAAATGATAATGGGGAAGAAAATGCTTCTGAACCAGAAATGGCAAGGCAAAGATCAAAGAGGTGAGATCCACTTGTGCAGAATAAAGAAGCCTCTCCACCACCCTCTAAGGCAAAACAAGTTCCTTTTCCTCAAAGACTCCAAAAACAGCACCAAGAGCAAAACTTCAAGCGATTCCTGGACATTCTGAAGCAATTACAAATTAATATACCCTTTGTGGAAGCACTTCAAAACATGCCAAGCTATGTGAAGTTCATGAAGGATATTCTCACAAAGAAAAGGAGGCTTGAAGAGTACGAAACAGTAGCATTAACAAAGGAATGCAGCAGCTATGTCTCCAACAACTTGCCTAAAAAATTGGAAGATCGAGGTTCTTTTACAATTCCATGTACAATAGGAGATAGATACATTAGTAGAGCCTTATGTGACTTAGGCTCTAGCATAAACTTAATGCCAACTTCTATCTTTAAAACACTTGGAGTCAAAGCCTCTGCAACCACAGTTACTCTCCAATTAGCTGATAGAACTCTTGCATTCCTTGATGGAAAAATAGAAAACATCTTAGTTAAAGTTGACAGATTGATTTTTCCGGCTGATTTTATAATCTTAGACTGTGAAGTTGATGAGAATGTGCCTATCATAGTGGGTAGGCCATTTTTGACCACAGGGGGTGCCATAATTGATGTTAAAAATGGAGAACTAACTATGAGGGTCAATGAGGAAAAGATCACATTTAATGTGTTAAAAGTAATGAATTTTATTGATGAAGATGTTGATGACTGTTCTGCTATATCTGTTATAGATCATATTGTTGCTGACTATTCTCCTGTGAATAATGAATTTAACAATTCTGAATTGGGCAGCATTGAACAGATTGCTGAAAATCTAAAGGAAAGTGAGCTTGTCTTAGCTTTAGAAACTAAACCAACAAGGTTTTTTGGGGATAAACAATTTGAATCCTTAGGACTACATGAAAGGTCCTCTAAACCTTTAAAACCATCAATTGATGAACCACCCAAGTTAGAATTAAAGGAGCTACCAAATCACCTTAGGTATGCCTTTTTAGGAGAGGAGAAAACTCTCCCAGTCATTGTATCCTCTGAACTGAACTTGACAGAGGAAGAACAACTACTAAAAATCCTTAGAACGCATAAAAAAGCCATTGGTTGGACCATGCTGATATTAGAGGAATTAGCGCCTCATTTTGTATACATAAGATAAGGTTGGATGATGAAAACAACAGCTCAATTGAACCTCAAAGAAGGCTGAATCCAGCCATGAAAGAGGTGGTTAAAAAGGAGGTAATAAAATGGTTAGATGCAGGTGTCATCTATCCAATTTGTGATAGTCATTGGGTGAGTCCTTTGCATTGTGTCCCTAAAAAGGGAGGAATCACAGTTATATTAAATGAAGATAATGAACTCATTCCTACTAGAACTGTCATGGGGTGGAGAATTTGCCAAGATTATAGGAAATTAAATTCAGCCACTAAAAAAGACCATTTCCCCCTACCATTTATTGATCAAATGCTTGATAAACTTGCTGGCCAGGAGTACTATTGCTTCTTAGATGGGTATTCTGGTTACAACCAGATCCCATTAGCCCCTGAAGATCAACATAAAACAACCTTTACATGCCCCTATGGCACTTTTGCTTTTAGGAGGATGCCTTTTGGGCTTTGTAATGCCCCTGCAACCTTCCAAAAGTGCATGACAGCCATCTTCAATGACATGATTGAAGAATTTGTAGAAGTCTTTATGGATGACTTCTCTGTATTTGGAAGCTCCTATGAGGCATGCTTGTTAAATCTGTCTAAGGTGTTACAAAGGTGTGAGGAGACCAATTTAGTGTTAAATTGGGAGAAGTGTCATTTTATGGTGAAGGAGGGGATAGTGTTAGGCCACAAGGTGTCTAAATCTGGTTTAGAAGTGGACAAGGCAAAGATCTCTGTCATAGAAAAATTACCTCCTCCTAGAGATGTCAAAGGTATTAGGAGTTTCCTAGGCCATGCTGGCTTCTATAGGAGATTTATAAAAGACTTCTCTAAGGTGGCCAAGCCACTAAGCAATCTGCTTGAGATCAATAGGCCATTCTTGTTTGATGAACAGTGCCTAAAAGCCTTTGAAGAGCTGAAAAATAAACTAATCACTGCTCCTATAATTGTAGCACCTGATTGGTCATTACCTTTTGAGGTAATGACTGATGCAAGTGAGTGGGCATTAGGTGCTGTTTTAGGATAGCGCAAAAATAAAATTTTCCACTCCATTTATTATGCAAGTAAAGTCTTGCAAGGTGCTCAATTGAACTATACTGTAACAGAAAAGGAACTCCTTGCTGTAATTTTTGCATTTGAAAAATTTAGGAGTTATTTGTTTGGAGCGAAAATAATTGTGCATACTGATCATTCTGCAATTAAATATCTAATGGAAAAGAAAGATAGCAAACCAAGGCTTATTAGATGGATGTTACTCCTTCAAGAATTCCAAGTTCAAATTGTGGATAGGAGTGGCACCCAAAATCAGATAGCTGACCATTTATCTAGGCTTAAGCTAGAAGAGAATGAACAAGACTTAGAGCCAATCAGGGACATGTTCCCTGATGAAGCTTTGTTAGCTATAAAGTCCATAAATACCCCTTGGTATGCTGATTTAGCCAATTACTTGGCTGCTGGATTGATAAGTGAGGAATTAAATTCCCATCAAAAAAAGAAATTTCTCCATGATTCTAAATTTTACTTTTGGGATGACCCCTATCTTTTCAAGAGGTGTGATGACCAAATCCTTAGAAAATGTGTTCCTGAAAGTGAACAAGAGGGAATTTTAAGTAGCTGCCATAGCTCCCCTTATGGAGGACATTATGGAGGAGTGAGGACAGCTGCTAAAGTCTTGGAGGCTGGCTTTTACTGGCCAAGCCTATTTAAGGATGCCTATACATTAGCTAAGAACTGTGATAGATGCCAAAGAACTGGCAACATTACACGTAGAAATGAAATGCCACTCAACCCAATTCTTGAAGTTGAGGTATTTGATGTGTGGGGGATAGACTTCATGGGTCCTTTTCCCCCTTCTAATGGCAACAGGTATATATTGGTAGCTATTGATTATGTGTCAAAATGGGTAGAGGCAGTGGCATCTCCCACTAATGAAACCAAGACTGTATGTAAGTTCCTAAAGAATTACATTTTTACAAGGTTTGGCACACCTAGATGTGTGATCAGTGATGGAGGGGGACATTTCATTAGCAAACAGTTTGAGAACCTCCTTGCCAAATATGGTGTTAAGCATAGGGTGGCCACACCCTACCACCCTCAAACTAGCGGCCAAGTGGAGGTGACTAACAGGGAAATAAAGAAAATTTTGGAGAAAGTAGTAGGACCTTCAAGGAAGGACTGGTCCTTAAAATTAGAAGACTCCCTTTGGGCATATAGGACTGCCTATAAGACACCCATAGGATGCTCACCATATAGACTGATCTTTGGTAAAGCATGCCACTTGCCGTTGGAATTGGAGTACAAAGCCTATTGGGCTCTTGCTAAGCTCAACATGGATTATACACTTTCTGCTGAAAATAGGCTTCTGCAGCTTAATAACTTGGATGAATTTAAGCAGAACTCCTACGAAAATGCTAAGCTATATAAAGAGAAAATGAAAAGATGGCATGACAACCAAATCCAGGATAGAAGTTTAGAACCGGGTCAACATGTCCTGCTTTTTAATTCTAGACTTAAAATTTTCCCTGGTAAATTGAAGTCACGTTGGTCAGGTCCATTCCAAATTGTTGAAGTCTTTCCACATGGAGCAGTTGAGATTATATCTGAAAAAGATGGGAGGAAATTTAAAGTAAATGGGCAGAGATTAAAAATCTACCATGGTGAACCTTTAGTCAGGGACAAAGCCATTGTTCCCTTGGCTGAATCTTCCGTATCATAGCATACTTTGGGTTAGTAGGTAGTTAGAGTCTTCGTTTGGTTAGTGTATAGGATGTTTAGTCTGAGCAACTTTTGTGTCTTTTATTGTTTTAATTTTCATATTTTTGTAGTTTAATTTTTGTGTCTTATCTTACATTTTTGTGTGCTAGTATTTTTTTTTCCTTTACTGTCAAAAAAAAAGAAGAAGAAAAAAAAAGAAAAAAAAGAAAAAAAAAAGAGGGATGTGATGAGTATGTTGGTGAGTGAGTAGTGCACCCATACAATGACGGGTAACATGAGGTGTAGTACAACTCTTAAGTTTGGGGTATTTGAGAAGAGTTGCTGTGAATGCTGAGTGAGAATAAAAGGAACCAATCTTATGTGCTATAGCAACTAAAATGTGAAGGAATTGATGTTTAAAGGGGGCACGTGAGTTACAAGATATTGATAACTCACATCTCTATAAGCAAATTTGAGTATGTACTTGGCTGATTCAAATTTGAATCAGGCCCTTGTAACACTCTAATTTGCTTAGAATTAGGATTGGGCCAATTAAGGAAGTTTCAAGCCCAATTTATAAAAATGGGTCTGTTATTTCTTTAAAGAATAAAAATTTGTAAATAAAAAAATATAACAAAAAAAAAGAGAAAAATAAAAATAAACAATAAAAAATTTCCTACTGTTTTTCAAATCTGACAACGGTCAGATTCTCCTCTTTCTTCCAATATCCTTCGAATTTCGCTGTGTTGAATTTTCGCTGTGCAGAGCTATTTTGGGCCATAAAATGGACCTCAGATGCTACCAATAGCTTCAGTGTAGGTTTTTATGACTCTGATGTGACAACTCATCACAACTCACTCACTTCACCGTCCTTATACTCCTTCCCTTCTTTTTATTTTTTTTCAAATCTCTCTGGTACCCTTCTTTATCTTACACAGCGTCTTTGAAATCATCCACCTCGTCTCCCCATCTCCTCATCTCACCGTCCTTATCCTCCATGCTTGCAACTGAACGAACTTCAACCTAGGACTTTCGGTTTGAATAGCAACCTCAAGCTACCAAAACTCTGCGTCAACCATCAGCTCCGACCTAAAGGGATATGGATATCGTTGTTTAGTTGTTAGCAAGTCTGATTTTTGAGCTGAGTTGCTATCCCTCTTCATCTTGGTCAAGCCTTAATCTTAAAATTACATCAGGTTTGATTTCCCCTCTCTTACCATCTCATTCCATTTTTTCATTTGTCACATAACGATCTTGTTTGCAAATGAGACCCACCCACCATTAAACTAGAGTCGAACTGAGCCTTAAAGAAATCACCCACATCGTTCTTCTCTTATAATTTATTTTATTTAATAATAATTTATTTATTTTTTATTTACACACCTGGTTGTATTCACATGACTGAACCTTGTTTCTTCATATCATGGTTGACATATATTATGCAGCTGATTGTGGTTGTAGAAGATGTCGAAAGATTGACTCTGTGGTGTCCATTATATGAGTAATTATTATTTTATTTTATTTATTTATTTTATTTTTTATTTTTTTGTGAACATGCCTTGGGTTGTATCCCTTTGTTTAACTGTGGTATATAATGATGCTGTGATCGTCATTTATTATTTTTCTAGCTCGATGGTTTATTCTCATATACTGAGATATATGCATCTTATGATTTCTGCCTTGCTCAGTGTCATTGTTGCTGGATAGCCAAATTTCTAACTGTTATAGGCTTTGTTCATGGTAACATATGACTTTCACTTTACCAAAAGCTGTCTGGTTTTGGATAGAAACACATATATGTGCTTGCTGGTATCTGCGTTTAGTGGTATAAACTGTTGTTTTGCTTGGTTACAAATTAGCTGCTATATCAATTAAGTTGCACTATTTGAACTAAGTTAAAACCTTTGCTGTTTACACTGCCATCACTGTACCACACTTGGGTTTGAAAATTTTTGGGATCTATGAGTACTATTTTCTCTATCACTTAACTTGGTTTGTCTTTTTATGTGTCTTTTCTGTTTTAGCAATAAAATGGCACCACAGACAAGAAAAAAAGCCAAGTCTTTTGCAAAAAAGGGAAAAGAAGTTGTTAGCTCAACTGGCTCTCCACCTCAATCTTTATCACCTGAATCTGTCAGGGTAGACACAAGGATGAAGCAGATAATTGAGAAAAACTTGGTAATCATATATGAGCGTGGCTTCAATTTGGAAAAACCCGGGGCATTAACCAAAGTGTATGTGGAGAGGTACGTCTTGCGTCAAGGCTGGAATTTCTTTGCTCAACAGCAGCACATCAAGGTACCAGTCGCTCTGGTTCGAGAGTTCTTGGCAAACTTCCCCGAATCTGACAATCCAACGTCAGTCAAGGTTAGGGGAGTTGAAGTTCCTATTCTACCTTCTGCCATCAAAGAAGCGTACAACTTCCAATTCGAAGGAGATGGGGATCTTTACTGTCTCACATATGCTAATAAGCATATTGAGAGAACGAGGGACTTGGTTGCTGAAACATTGTTCAATGAGATTGGGAAGAAATGGACTGATGATAAGATAAACCATAAACAGACTTGCATGGAAGCACAGATCTGGGGCTCTTTTATTAGAGCACGGCTCTTTCCTGTTGGTCATGTGCATCTAGTGCCTTGGAAGCATGCAGCTGCCATATACTGCATCCTGGCAGACCACCCTTTCCATACAGAAGAAGTGCTGTATGAGAGTTTATGTTGCCAAGCTCAAACAATTAAAGGAACATTTCAATTTCCTTGCTTGGTGAAACTCTTATGTGACCAGGCTGGTGTGCATACTTCTGATGAAGACACCTTATTGGTTCCATTTCCTACCACTCCATTCGATGAAAAATGCCTTGCTCAGATAGTTAAACAGGTTCCAAGATTAAAAAAAAGGGACGTCCACACATCCTCTCAAACCGGGAGTTCAACATCCTTGGAGGAAGAGGTTGCTGAACTTAAAGCCATAGTCCAAACACAGCAAGAACCGCTCAACACACAAAAAAGACAAATTTTCAAGCTCCACCAGTTTAATAGAGAGCTTATGCAGTACTTAATGGAGGTCAAAAAACGTGATGGATCAGCTTTTGAATTTGCGTGCCCACATGAAATCTACCCTGAGATACCCAGTTCACTAATTCAAGACCCATTCACTGGACCATCTACTGCACGAGCAAAAGCTGGACAACATATTCATATGAATATGGAAGGTCCTTCAGGAGAGCAATAGCCTCTCAGTCAAAAAAAGACCATTTTCATGGTGTCACAAGTTTTATGATCACTCTTACTTATTCTCTAATTTATCATTAAATTGCATGTTTTTTCCAATAATTTGATCTGTCCCCTTGTTTTCTTTGCTGTGAGGACACAACTGATTTTTAAGTTTGGGGTGGGTACACATGCTGAGTTTAAGAAAAAGAGCAAAATTTTTGAAATTTTTTGAACTTTAGAAACTTTATTTTTCTAATTTATCTATGCATGGCAGCCATTAATATGAACTCAGGTTTATTTGTCTCTTTGATGTCTTGTCATATTAGTATTTTATTTCATTCTGATTCCTTAATTAAGCACACATTAACGGTGTTACCTTCCATAAAAAGATTACCACGTAGCTTAGCTTAGTCAATGCTTATATCATTGGATATTTTCCTTTGTAAGGAATTGAACCTAAACACATGATTTTGCTTGCTGAGTGGTCTTTCTGCATTGGTGTTCTTGATTTAAAAATGTCCTGGACAACTGGTTAGTACATTTCCACATGATAAAGGCACTTGTTTGTGATTGAAAAGCCTAGAGCCAAATAGCCCACCTTGTATTTCAATTTAATCCTTTGCAACCCCATTTGAGCCTAAACCTTTTCTTGGATGATGTACAAGCTGTATAGTAGCAGCCATATCCCATTTCCTACCATGTTTTGGAAGCCTTAGTATTTAATTAATTTTCCCTAGGCTAAAAAGACTTGAATAGTCAAGAATGGCAGGAAGAAGCCAAAAAAAATAAAATAGGTGTATAAAAAAAGAAGAAGATGAAAGTAAAAGATGCAAGTAATAGAATTGAAAAGAAAAGAAAGGTTGGTAGTATAAAAAAAAAAGGGGGCAGAAAAGAAAGTGATACAGAAAGAAAAGAAGGTTGCATTTGATGAAAGGAAGTGAGTTAAAAAAAGAAAATAGAGAGAAAAATGACCCATATTAATCTCTCAAAAGGACAAAAATGAATTTACTTTGAATTTCGTAGGGACCAACCGACTAATTTTTTTTGTAAAGGACTAAAGTGGGATCTTATTTTTTGTTAGGGACCCAAAATAGTATTTACTATAAACTTTACCTGCTTGAACCCGAACAAACAATTAAATTTTGATTGTGGTTGGAAACCAAGTTAGTTTATATATTGGGAAAAGTGTCATTTTAAAGATAAAAAAAAAGATGTAAAGTTATGTCATTTTAAGTGAGCGGAAGAGATAGATAAAGGAGGAGAGAGTGGACAAAAAAATATAAAAGTGTGGGTCTCACCTCTTTGTGAGAGTGAAATGACACAAATTGTGTCATTTAAAAGGACAAATACTTTTCCCTTATATATTTTTTCTTTCCAGGTGAAGGCTGATTTTATTTACTAAAAGCATGATATCTTTGTGGATATATATATATATATATATATATATATATATATATATATATATATATATAGACGATCCTTTAATACCAGTGTTAAATTTCAAATTTGACACATTTTCTGAGAGACTTTAGATTAAAAAAGATCAACGACTCTGATTTGTAAGCATGTGACACCATTGATCTTTTTTGATCTAATGGCTCCCAGATAAGGTGTCAAATTTGAAATTTGACCCCAGTGTCAAATTTGAAGTTTGATACCTCATCTGAGAGTCGTTAGATCAAAAAAGATCAATGGTGTCACATGCTTACAAATCAGAATCGTTGATCTTTTTTTATCTAACGGCTCTCAGATGAAGTGTCAAACTTCAAATTTGACACTAGTGTCAAAGGATCATTGCCTCTCTCTCTATATATATTATTTTCTTATATTAATTGATATATTATATTATTTTCTTATATTAATTGATATATATATATATATATATATATATATGGCAAAATGATTTGTAATGTGACTACATATAAGCATTGGTGCAGTCACCTAAAAACTACATCGTTTTGGGTGGGATAAAGGAAGTTCGCGTTCAAAATTAATTGTAGAAAATGGAAATATTATATTTATTTCCATCTTTGTATGATTATAATTTCCCAATTTAATGCTTTATATTTATTTTTACTTTTGTACGATTATTATTCATCATATTTAATGCTTTCACATTATAAAACGACATAGTTTTATATGACTGCACCAATCCTTAGGTGCAATCACTTTACATCCGCTAAACCCTATATATATATATATATATATATATATATATATATATATATATATATATATATGAGGTAGGATCCTTTGACACCGGTGTCAAATTTAAAGTTTGACACCTCATCTGAGAGCCGTTAGATCGAAAAAGATCAATGGTATCACATGCTTACAAATCAGAGTCGTTGATCTTTTTCGATCTAATGGCTCTCAGATGAGGTGTCAAACTTCAAATTTGACACCGGTGTCAAAGGATCCTACCTCTATATATATATATATATATATATATATATATATATATATATATATATATATATATATACATGGGAAATGATATTGTAACAACCAAGTTGTGTTACTACCAATCAATCTCACGGTTAGATCGACTATGTTGATCCAACGGTTATATTTATTTCCATCTTTTTATGGTTATGATTCCCTATATTTAAAGTGAAAGCATTAAATATAAGAAATCATAACCATACAAAGGTGAAAATTAATATAAAGTATTAAATTTGAGAAATCATGACCATACAAAGATGAAAATAAATATAACCGTTGGATCAACATAATCAATCTAACGGTGAGATTGATTGGTAGTAACATGGTAGTAACACAATTTGTTTGTTACAATATCCTTCCCCTACATATATAAGCAGGATATTCTTACATCAATGTAAGAGTTAGAAGTCTTACACTCAATCTTGATCATTGATCTACTTATATCCAAAAGTTCATATTACTAAAAAGTTAGAGCGGTTAGATATAAGTGGGATTAATGGTCAAGATTGAGAATGTAACTTACACTGGTGTAAAATGATCCTGATATATATATATATATATATATATATATATATATATATATATATATATATATATAGCTTCTTACTATTTTACTAGAACCTGTGAAAATTTGGAATAAACTTCAACTCCAATTTATCTTAATGACTGTTTGTAAGACTTGGACCTTCATGAAACTGCCTAACCTCGGTTGGACTGAAACTAAGATTCTATAATAAGGATATGTTTGGATGAATTTTTTTCTCTAAAAGTTATTTTTTTTCAAGAAAAAAAAATTCTTATTTTAAATTCATTTGAATGTCTCCTTTTAAATAAAGTAGAAGTCACAAAAAAAGTTAAAAATCTATTTTTTTTAGAAGTTGAAAATCTTAATTTTAAAAAAAGCAGCCCAATATTTTTTTCAATAATTAAATATTTTTATAAAAATATAAATATCTTTAATGTTTATAAAAAATACTTCTAAAATAAGGAATAGATAAAAATTACTTTTTCTAAAAGTCCAAACAAACAGGCTATAACTCTTAGGGACTGTTTGGTATGAATATTGTTTTACAAATCCTAAGAAAGTGGGGTGGGGTAAATTTTTTCTAACATTTGGTACGAAGAAATTAAAAATATTCTTGGAAAACTTTGTTTCCCATCATTTCAGTTTTAACTACAGAATCCCAAATAAAAATACCATCTGATACATAGTATTTTTATTTTCCCATAGCATTAGTATAATTAACCCAATATTTTGGAAAAAAATTTGGACCTACTAGACATCTTTTCGTAACTTATCCTGGAAAAAATTTTCCCACCATATCCCGAAAATCTTTATTTCTCGATAAAAAAATGGGAAAATAGTTTGTCATGTTACATGACAAATCATTTTTCCTACACGCACAATCCAAGCTGGGTCCCACCTTTGATTTTTTTCTCACTTTACTATTTAATGGACCTCACATATATCATGAGCGTTAGGAAAATAATCTCTTATCATGTAACATTATAAAAACAAAACCCTAAAAAAATATCTCCTCCACCAAACACCTCCTTAAAATCAGCTATCATAATGACCGAATGAGTTGCTGCATAACTTTAGTCCAATTATAAATTGAGCAGTTGTTCAATTTTCAAGCGAACAATATCCGCGTGGTAGTGTCTGCTATATATGATTTCCTCTAAATTAATAATACAGTAGTTAAACATATTATTAACTCAAGATGTAGTTTCTACCAGTTAATTAAGCTTTGAAAGTTAAGGCATGCTATAGTTTCATAGATTGCATATACAATATATCTGCCTTAATTTAAATCTGTTTTCTTTTCTATTCTTTTGTTAAACTTGAATGTTAATAAAAAAAAGATATCTATGTTATCAAAAAAAAAAAAAAAAAAAAAAGATATCTCTTAGAATTTAAGTCGGAATATAGTCTGAAAGGAAATAATCCTACTTGTGCCTGAAACATTCGGAGCATGCTCTCTATATGGTGTAATACTATTATATTTCTGGTATGATTTCTTTGGGATATTGCACTGGAAATGTATTATCTACACCCAAACTACTTTGCTGTTAACTTTATTCGCCTATGTATGAAGACTATATAGATAGCAGATTGTGGATATTGGAAAAGCAAAATTACTTGGGCAAATTGAAAATTATTCTTGTATTCAAAAACTGAAACTTGGCTACATCATAATGTGAACTGAACTTCTAACTTAGCTGACTTGCAAATTTGTGTGGAATGATTGAGTTAGCTTATATTCATGACAAAAAATTAATTTATTGTAATTTAAATAAAAAATTATGAATTTATTGATGTTTTTAAAATATTTATGCGTATATTGCAGTGTGTCACGCTCTGATTGGCGTCATAGGTTACGTCTTGATTGGACTTCACAGGTCACGCCCAAAGTAGGCGCCAATGCCACGTAGGTCGCGCCCAATTTAGGCGTGACCACTGACACCCAAACCAAGTGTGATATACTGCAATTTATAAATATCCCAAAACTTTTCACTTTTACCATTTTACTCCCTCTCTCTCTAACTTCTCTCTAATACGCTATTGCTCCCCCTTCCGTGGAAACTTGGTTAGCGAAGCTTTGTATGAAAAGTAAGTTTTTAATACCTGCTTTCTATATGTTTAAATTATAGTAATAGATTAGGAATATGTTAGTGATTTGAGAATTTATTAGTGACTTAGAAAACTGTTAGTGACCTAGAAATATCAAGTGACGTAGAAATTTTGTAGTGACTTAGGAATTAATATTATTGACCTACGAATTAATTAGTGACTTAGGAACTTGGTAGTTGCCTGAAATTTTTTGTATGCTTCATAAAATTGATAGCGACTTAGTTAATGAATAGTGACCTAGAACAAATAATTGAAATTATCATATATTATAATTTTATTTGGACGAAAATCTTGTAGGAGGTGTGTACATAATTCTTAAATATATATTAATTTTAAATATTTTAATTAGTTGTAAATTAAATTATTTTTAATGTTGTATTACACATGTATATATAATTTGAATATAAATTAATGGTAACAATAAATTTAATATTTTTATAGTATTTTATCATGGCTGATTCATCATTATCCAGGAGATCTGCATCCGATCATGAGCCAGAGCCTACCGATCCCAATATGTATACCATACTTGGGTCGTATAGGTGGGAGGTCATCTGGAAGAGGACGCAAAGTGCACATATTTCATAGCGCGTGTGGAATACTGAGCATGTTCGCCAGCTGAAGACCCGACACGGTAAAATGCAGGGGGCCGCTTCCCAATGATATTCCGAATGTGGTCGCTGATTACCTCACCCAGGCATGACTTATGCATGTCCCACTCATGCGACATTTCAGGTATGCACTTTAGGATGTAATATATTATATTGTTATTCAATTTAATTATTTTAAATTAATGACATGTGATGTGATAATTGTATTATGTACTTCAGATTGATGTTGCCCTGATTAGTGCTTTGGTTGAGAGGTGGAGACCAGAGACACATATCTTTCATATGACACAGGGTGAGATGACTATTGTAACACCCCGTGTATACCCGGAATATTAACATTACATCGTATAAGCTGTGCTTAATTAAAAATGCGGAATATCTTTTTCTTTTCCAATTATGACGTCATTATACTTAGCCAAGTTGATTACTTAATCAATTTCATAAAATATCGCCTGTATGTAAATTTCAATAAGACATCTACTGAAATACCTCAATATATAAATAAAGTGTGTATCTAAAATCACGGATCTACAACTCGTAGTCCGGACAATAATCCTGATACATTATTACAACTCCAAATAAAACAAGACATAAACAAGTCTATGTGTCATGGACAATCCCCATGCTCACCAAATCAACAACGTCTCAACAAGATGATACAATATCATGAACTGAAGCTAAAAGCATAAAACATCGAGCATATCCAGCATCCAACAAGTCAGCATATAAAACAGCAAATCTAACTCAGCTCCGGCCTCCTGCCGCCTGAGGTCTCAACATTACCTGAACCTGAAATAAGCGCCCCAAACGTGGGGTGAGATCTCTAAACAGAAATCTCAGTAAGACAAGGGGTCCTCAAGGATCTTCCACCCCAAGCTCACTTACATGTGCAATATAAGTTCAAAAGCAGTAATTCAATATAAGTTCTCAAAACTATGCAGTGCAACAGATATTCATGACATGTGTGTTGATACTATTCTACTGGCCAGAGAAATGCAGGAATAGGTCTATACCTACATGTAGTACAAGGAACACCGCTTGCACCTCACCCACAGCCTCACCATATCGTATGTTCTACATACTCAGGCTTACCGTATAGATGGAACACCACATGCATATCAAAAAGGCACTAACATATAACGGCTCAACAGCATTTCCAAAACATCAAAAGCATGTGACACAGCATGCATATACCATACCCCCAAGGGACATGGTGGAACCACAACATGGCTAAACCGAGGACACGAAAGCTTACCTCTCAAGCTAGCTATCCAATGCCACAAGCTCAAAGTCCAATGCAGCAGAATCACAATCTGATATGGACCAATAGTATATCAACATACATAGCTCAAAAACATTAACATAAAGACTACGTTTTTCTATTTACGATTTACGTCTTAAGGCTTCCCACAAAGCCATAAGCCCTATGAGAATATTATATTCTTCAAATATCTTAGATTCATGATGTAAAGATATTTGACTTCATACCTGCATACCAAACACCTCTTTCCTCAACAGCATGGATTCGCTGAAGATCTTCAAGAGCCCATCTATCTAAGCTTCTGTCTGCTTTCAAAAAAGTTAAAGTGCATACCAGAGGATACATTCTTCAACAATTCTCCTATAGACAGAAGCATAAAATATTATTGGCTCAACACACATTCTTCTAGTATGTAAAAAATAGATTTCAAAATTCAATGTGATTGCACATATCATTATTCCTGGCATCAGTAAATAAATAAAACATGGAACTATTTCTTCAGCGATACAGACTAAATATCAAAGTAACTGCCTAACAAGACCTCTCGCTATTACTCTAATTTATACTATATTATAGCTACCATTGTTATCATAGATCATAGTAATTACCACAAATTTGTTTCTTCATGTTGGGAACTCGGTTCCCTCAAAAGAAGCCTTTGCGGAAGTCAAATGTCGAGCTAGGAGCTCGGCTGTTCAATCAGAAGTCAGCTTGAATCACCAGGTCGGGCAACGCAGTGAAAAAACAAAAAACACAAAGGAGAGAGAGAGAAGAACACAACAGATTTTAACTTGGAAAAACCTTCTCCAATGAGAATAAGTAAAAACCAATGGGACACTAGTCCAGAATCAAACTTCCATTATGAAAATAATGGGTTACAAAAGATCAAGCATCACCAACAATGGTGGTACACTCAAACTCACCTACAATTGTGGTTTTCTTTCAAACTTCCCTAAGGAGGTATGACACTCAAGCTTCTCCCTAGAGGTGCTCTCAAAATCAAATCTTTGAGCTTTTCACTCAAAACCCTTAAATCTCACAAGTCAACCTTTTTCTTTTCTTTCTCTAACCTACCTCAATCCCACAACTAATGTATTTATAGGAGAAGGAAGATGTTTAGGGTTTTAGGGTTTCTTAGACCCTCATGGGCTTTGAGCTTAGCATTAAGGAGGAAGCCCAACAAATCTCTCCCTTCCGACTTCAATGCGTTAGCTTCAGCAGTAACCCGATACTTTCATAGTAATCTTCAAATTTTCTTGCTTTGTCATCATGCCGGACCAATTCAAGTCGGTGTGCACTTTGACCAGTTTGAGCTCTCCACATTCCACCACTTCCTGGATCCAGTGATACCTAAAGCTAAAAAGAGTATTAGAAGACTCAAAGTATGAAGAAGAAGAAGAAGACAATGAAGACTCAAGCACTTACTAGTTATATAGTACATTAAGAGTCTTAGAACTTATTAGGATCGAGTTTATTGAGTTTTTAACTTGGGAAGTGCAAAAATAAACCATAAACTCATGTAGGTGACACATATTCACTTTGATCATGCATACAATGTTCACATACATCAAGAGTTGTTATGCAAGTGTGAAACATAATCATACATATGTTAGAAGTCACTTAGAATCATTTAGAAGTCATTGGAAATCATTAGGATGCATTAAAATTCAAAAACTAGCATGAAAACTGATTTTCGCATAAAAGTAATCAAATTCTTTTTGCAAAGTAATCGAATACTTGATGAATAGTAATCGAATACTTTCTAGATTTGAAGAAGTATTCGAATACTCCCCGAAAAGTAATCGAGTACTTTCGGTTATTAGTGACTTAAACTCGAAGAAATTCAAATGTTTTGATGTCCAACGACTAATAACTTATTGTGCACCTATAAATGTATATCATTAGGGTTCTGAACATAAGAACTAACACTGAAAATCTCAAAATCAAAGAAATCTCAGAATTGAACCCATATTGGTTTGCTTTTGCACATCCTTGAGAAAAATCTCAATTATTCTCTCATCGCTCAATCATTTTTTGTTCTTTCTTTTTTGTTTGAACGTAAAGAGGTGACTCTACATCTGTTTAGCAAGAGTTAATAAGGATAGTTTCTCCCATATGCCTTGAAGAAAAGGCACGATTAAACTTCAAGTCGGAAGATGGATAAAAAGATAATGTAGAGTCGGGGGTCAATAAAGGGCCCATAGAAACCCTAATACTCCCAAAACACGGTAAAGGGGAAATTGGGGATCTGAAACTATGGCTTTAACCCCTATCACATAACCTAAACTCTCTTTTCATCGTGTCAAAGAAACTTAATCATTCAATAAAATCTCTTTCACTCAAGGTACCCCTTACTTGACGATGGTTATACATGAGGTTATTATTAACAGTCAGAAAGATACGAAAGACTGATACCAAAAATGTCGAAACAAAAAAAATGAACACGAAGATAGAATGTTACTTGGAAGTGTAGGTGGAAGATGTTATGTGTAACATCCCGGGCGCTGATGAGGGCGGGGAGTGATCGCCGGTGCGAAAGGGCATGGACAAGGAGCGGCTCTTGGCAGGTTTCCAGCGATGAGGGTACATGAATGAATTGAATCAACACCCGAAAGATAAGGATTCCAGAGACTGTGCTGGTATGGGACGGTACAGTTGGGAATAGCTTATTAGAATTAATTGGTACTATCTATATTAACAAGATGCATCTACTTTTCGGTAGCCCGAAATGGAAGACCTCCATAGCTAAGCGTGCTTGACTTGGGGCAATTTTGGGATGGGTGACCTCCTGGAAAGTTTTCCCGGGAAGTGTGCGAGTGAGGGCAAAGCACGCTGAAAAGCTTCGTGTTAGTGTGTGGGGACAATCGTTGATCCTTCTAAGTTTCCAGGCGTTACAAGTGGTATCAAAGCAGGGCCTCTCTTCCAGTACGGTGTGGTTCGAGGACGAACTAGACGGAAGCTGGTGGGCATGTAACATCTCGGGCGCTGACGAGGGCGGGGAGTGATCGCCGGTGCAAAAGGGCGTGGACAAGGAGTGGCTCTTGTCAGGCTTCCAGCGACGGGGGTACATGAATGAATTGAATCAAAACCCGAAAGAGAGGGATTCCAAAGACTGTGCTGATATGGGACGGTACAGTTGGGAATAGCTTATGAGAATTAATTGGTACTACCTATACTAACAAGATGCATCTACTTTTCGGTAGTCCAGAACGGATGAACTCCATAGTTAAGCGTGCTTGACTTGGGGCAATTCTAGGATGGGTGACCTCCTGGGAAGTGTGCGAGTGAGGACAAAGCAAGCTGAAAAGTCTCGTGTTAGTATTTGGGGACAGTCGTTGATCCTTGCAAGTTGTCAGGTGATGTGCCTCTAGCATGTGATGTTTTCCAAGCCAAAAATAATAAGAATTTAATCATAAAAGAGCATTTTCTGTATATTAATTGCTTTTATTATTTAGTTTTTCCATTTCAGTTTATTTCTCATATTTTTTATAATTTTTACAGGTTAAAAAAAGAAGAAATAGGAAATTGCAAAAAATAGAAAAAGAAAAATGGCGCTACTCGCGCCATTTTGGCGCTGTTGCAGCGCCGACTTCAGCAAAGCAGTAGAAAGACCAGGTAGTTGGCGCGGGTGCAGCGCCAGTTTGGCGCTACCCGCGCGGGAAACCAACCTAGTGTAAAATTGTGGCGCTACTGTCGTGCCAATTTGGCGCTAACCGCGCGGACTTCAGCATGGAAGCAATTTCGAACTTAAAAGGACGCTGCGAGGGTTCAATTGGGAGATTCTTTTGGACGACGGAGCAAAACAAGGATTCCAGAAAGAGGAGAAGAGCAGAGGATCATTCTTCGTTCCTCCTGGTAATTTTATTTTGAATTCTATTTTATAATTTTATGTCAGCCATGTCTATGGTTGGCTAATTCCTTTATTGTAGTTGGGGTCACAAATCCTATGTGAACCCTTTTTACGCTGTATTGATTATTTTCGCTCGTTTATTTTAATATATTTTACTTTTACCCTGTGCGTATTGATATTATTTCTGTTAGACTTGATCAACCTAATAAGAGATAATAATTTGAGAATTAGGATTCACAATAGGAATATTGGGGTTTTGATTCTGAAAGGGGGTAAAGTAACAATTTATGCATGCTCTAGGGATAGACTTGTGTAGATTGCAGACATTTAAATTATCGTGTTTAATGCTTAATTGCATGCAAAATTGCTAAGGAATTAGGATTCCAATTGAATTAAAGGGTTAGATTGCCAAGGGATTGGGATTTAACAAATTATTTTAGATGATAATTTGACTGAGTTATTAAATTGAATGAACATTGTCAATCAATCCAAAGTTTAAAGCGGGAATCATATGGTGCGTGTACCTTAGCTGCAGTGCTTTTTATTATTCTCTCAAAAATCCAAACTTTACCATTACTTATTAAATTGAAAATTATAAATTTTAAATATTTGTCTTTATTTTACCATTAATTCATTATTTTCCAAAACAACCAAATTTTCCAACTTAAGGGGACTGGTTATAGTGGTACTTGGTTTATAATCCCTGTGGAGACGATACTTTACTTACTCATTATATTACTTGTGCGATCGGTATACTTGCTGGTGAGCATCAAGTTTTTGGCGCCATTGCCGGGGATTGTTAATTCCAATATTATAAATAACTGTTGATCTTTGAGATTGGATTTTTATTTTTATTCTTATTTTATCTTGTTCTATCTTGTTCTGTGTTTTGCAGGTGCTACTAACCATTTTTCTGAGTTTATGCGAGGTAGACTTGCTCCTACAGACTTAGTGATTGATCCTAAAATTGCAAGGACTGAGAGGAGACTGAGGAAAGTTGCCAAGCTGATAATTTGGGAAGAATTCAATAGCGTACATGTACAACCAATACAAGAGATGACGGGTAACAACAATGCAAATAACCCACCTCCACGATTGTTGGACACCATTCTGACTCCGGTGTTCAATAGGCCAAATTCAAGTATACTCTGGCCAGCGGTGGAAGCAAACAATTTTGAGCTGAAACCAGCTCTAATTACTTTGGTGGAGAGGGCTCAGTTCTCTGGGGCTGAGGACGAAGACCCTCATGAGTTCTTAGATCGATTTCTGATGATCTGTGATACTACTAAGCACAATGGAGTGTCTGCCGATGCTATCAGGCTCCGATTGTTCCCTTTTGCTGTTAAGGAAAAGGCTCTCAGATGGGTGGAAAGGCAGCCGGCTAACAGTATCATGACATGGGAATACTTTTCAACAAAATTCTTTGCCGAGTTCTTTTCTATGGAGAAGTACAACCAGCTGGTGAATGAGATCACCAACTTCTGCCAGCTTGAAGGAGAATCGTTGTGTGCAACTTGTATAGATTCCAGGAACTTATCAGAAAATGTCCGCACTATGAGGGAGACGATGATAGAAAGGTGGCGATCTTCTTTAATGGCATCTCTCCTTAAACAAGGTTGGTGCTTAATAGTGCAGCGGGAGTCTCTATTCGGTAGAGTACATCTGAGCAAGCTCTTGATTTAATAAAGAAATTGGCCAGAAATGAGAATGAGAGCTTACCGGTTCAAGCAAGAAGGTGAGTAATAAAGTTGGAGAGCAATGATGCTATGCTTGCTGAACAAAAGCTGTTGTCCAAGAAGTTTGATAGCCTGAATGAAAAGTTTGATAAACTGCAAGTGTCCAAGGTTCAATCAACTTCTGTGGTTTGTGAATATTGTAGAGAAGCTCATGAGTCTAATGAGTGCCCTACTCTAATGGATGCTAATCCACATCAGGTGCAAGTGAATGGGGTTTGGTATGAACAGAAGCCCCAACAAAATTTTCAAAGAAACCAGAACTTTGCATCTGGGAGTAATTTTCAGAGGAGGGGTCAAGGAGGTGGTCTTGACTATAGTTCCAACAACTATCTGCAACCTCCTCCTATTCCTCAAAATAAGCCTTCTGAGCTGGAGAAAGCTATGATACAGCTTTCTAAGACAATGAATGACCACAATGAGGCTAGAGCACACAACAAGAATCAGGATGCTTCTATCAGGAACCTGGAGGTTCAAATTGGTTAATTGTCCAAGCAAGTTTCTGAGAGACTTTCAGGAACATTTCCTAGTGACACTATTGTGAATCCCAAGGAGTATTGCAAGGCTATAATGACTAGAAGTAGTAAAGTGCTTCCATCTCCCGAGGTTGAGGAGAAGCTTGATGAGGCAGTTGAGCTTGAAAAAGAAATTGAAAAACCTGCTGAAGTGATGGTGCCAGTTGAAAAAGAAAAAGAAAAGGCGAAAGAACAGAGTGTGACTGTTGAGAAGAAGCATGAGATAAGTCCTGGTTACATGAGAGCTATGGCACCTTATCCTGAAAGATTGAAGCAAGATGCTCAGAAGCAGCATTATGCCAGGTTTCTTGATATTTTCAAAAGGTTGCACATTAATATTCCATTTGCTGAGGCTCTGGCTAATATGTCCAATTATGCCAAGTTTATGAAAGACCTTTTATCAAGAAAACACAAGTTGCAAGAATGCCAGACTGTGACACTCACTGAGGAGCGTAGTGCAATAATACAAAAGAAGTTTCCTCTTAAGCGTCATGATCCAAGGAGCTTCAATATTCCAATTGTTATTGGTAACACTAATGTTGGCAAAGCTTTGTGTGATCTTGGGGCGAGTATAAATTTGATGCCCTTGTCTGTGTGTAAATCTTTGGGGATTTATGAGCTTAAGCCTACTAAGGTTTCCTTGCAACTTGCTGACAGATCTTTGAGGAAACCCACTGGTATAATTGAAGATGTACTTGTGAAAGTGGACAAGTTCATTTTTCCAGCAGATTGTGTGGTGTTGGACATGGAAGAGGGAACTGAAATGTCTCTTTTGTTAGGAAGACCTTTCTTGGCTACTACTCGGGCTATGATTGATGTTGAACAAGGGAAGCTCGAGTTAAGAATGAATGATGAGACCGTCACCATCAATGTCTTTGATTCTATGAGACAAGCTTCTGACAAAGGTGATTGTTTCAGACTTGATGTTTTAGAAGAAGAGGTGAAAGAAGAGAAATCTCCTAGTTAGGAGCTTGAGGAAGAACTTGAGGCACGTGATATTGTTCCCTTTGAGGGAGAAAATGGTGTTGTATTTGAGGTTCTTGAGAAGAAAGATTCTGACAAAGAAGATGGTGCCCCAAAAGTAGAGTTAAAGGAGCTTCCTGAAACTCTTAAATACATCTTCTTGGGTGATAAGGAGACTTACCCTTTTATCATTAACAAAGGATTGTCTTCTAAGCAGGAAAGGAGGTTGATAGAAGTTCCGAAGGAACACAAGACCGCCATAGCGTGGTCCATTTCTGATTTTAAGGGTATAGATCCTTCTTTTTGTACCCACAAAATTCTCATGGAGGATGATGTCAAACCTGTGAGGCAACCTCAAAGGAGGCTTAATCCTATAATGAAAGAGGTGGTGAGAAAGAAAGTGGTGAAACTTCTTGATGCTGGTATAATTTACCCGATTTCATATACTGGTTGGGTAAGTCCAGTGAAGACTGTTCCGAAGAAGGGAGGCGTCACTGCAGTCCACAACAAAAAAAATGAACTAATTCCGACCAGAATTATAACTGGTTGGAGGATGTGTGTGGATTACCGGAGTTTGAATGCCGCCAAAAGGAGGACCTGTGAGAGAGACATCGAGCTCTGTCTCTCAAAGAAAATAATACTTGAAAGAGGTAACTGTCAGGCTCGTGACGTTAAACAAGCGCTCATTGGAGGCAACCCAATGTAGAGTTTATTTTTATTTTTTTTGATTTTCTAGTTAGTTATTTGTTTCCTTTGAACCTCTTGCTATGTTGACTATCTGGATTAAAATGCTGAGTTGTATGCTAAGATGCTTTGACATATTGTTTTCTGAATTTGATTCCAACTGTTGCTTTGTTCTATTTTATTTTTGAGATAAAGTTAGAATCAAATCCGGGAATGGTGGTTTGCTATATACTTCCGGCTTGATTACTTGTGATCTAATTGCCCTATTGTCATAATCTGTGCATTGGGAAATTTTTTTGGTTTTCAGGGTTCACAAGCTGGAAAGTCTAAGAAAAACTGGCGGTACCAAAAAGGACTAAGACTTCTGCTTTTGCATCTTTTGATGATTTTCAGTTTGTTTCTGCCAATGCATCCAGTACCACCAGTTCCTCCATTTGCTGAGTCATCCCATACTGTTGAGGGAGATGACATGGAGGATTGGTTACATCTCCTTGCTGCTGGAGATTATTTTATTTTCATTATTTTATTTTATCTTTTGAGTATTTTTTGTTGTTTTATTATGACCGTAGGTTGATGTTAGGGTCAGTAGATGATGTAGGTTGGTATATGTCCCATACATTCTGATGTTTCTATTGTGCTGATTATAGTTTATTCTATATACTGTTGTTTGTTCCATGGTGCAGATATTTCGATAATCTTGGGTTTAAATATTGTTGGGGACAACAATTCTTTAAATTTGGGAATGGTAGGCATTGGGAAAGCACTCTAGAACTGCAATTCTTTCTATCAGGGGAGATATT